>NC_069503.1:657109694-657239694 GCF_027579735.1 Bombina bombina | reverse complement strand
ATTTCATATTTTACAGACTGGACTGAAATTTTTCCTAAACTGTGGTGGTTTGTTTATAGTCTTTATTTATTACATTAATTTGTCTATAATGGCACCCACTATTGAAGGTTTTTTGAGCTTACAATTATGTATATCAGTTTTGTTTTTCCTGATAATGCTAATTGGCTTGTATACACCTTATATTAATATTTACTGACTGAAAGTTACTTTACTAAGCATTAGTAGGAAGGAAGTACCTATTTGTTGATAACTGGTATTTAATATAGTGTGTTCCTGAAAGTAATACCGTGTTAAAGAAAACTCGCCACTACAGCACAACTCGAAAATTGCACAATTCATAAAGATTTGTACCTGCCCCTCATCAAAGCCATGAGCTGCATGTCAAGTCCGTTAAAATCAATGGATCAATTTGTATAACCCTGAGGTGATAAACGTTGGACCGCCAGAGGTTTTGAAACTGCATTTCCAATGTTGCTCAGCTTACTTAAGATTTCTGAGCATCACGGGAAATGTAGTTCCAAAACCTCTGGATGGCCAAGATTGATAAACAAGTTTCACAATAAAAGATACTGGCATTATAAAAATACCTTTACAAAATTATTTAACAAGCACATTAAACATGAAAAGAATATATAAAACTGTTTAGTCTAACAAATGCACAAAAGAAAACTTTTAAAACCAGAAAGAAAAAGAAAAACAGGAAAACTTAATTTGCTGTCATCTGTACTGACATGCAGCCAAAGCAAAATCATGTGCATGAGCATGCGACTCATATGATAAATGCTATTAATATATTTCTTGTGTAGAAATGCATAACATTATTTAATTAATTAATGAATTAATTAATTAAAATGAATTAAAATATACTGCAAACATTTCTTTTTTTTATATAAATTAAAATTAATTACAGTTAAAAAAACGATCACCTAGATTACGAGTTTTGCGTTAGAGGCTGTGCGGTGCTAACGAGCAGTTTATGCTCACGCTCACTTACTGACAGCGCTGCTATTGCGAGTTTTTACAAACCAGACAAGAAGTGAGCGTTGAGCAAAATTTTGCTCATTACCGCACTCCAATACCAGCGCTGCTTACGTTAGCGGTGAGCTGGTGTAACATGCTCATGCACGATTTCCCCATAGGAATCAACGGGGAGAGCCGGCTGAAAAAAAGTCTAACACCTGCAATAAAGCAGCGTAAAGCTCCTTAACGCAGCCCCATTGATTCCTATGGGGAAATAAATTTTATGTCTACACCTAACACCCTAACATGAACCCCGAGTCTAAACACCCCTAATCGTACACTTATTAACCCCTAATCTGCCGCCCCCGACATCGCCGACACCTACATTATAATAATTAACCCCAAATCTGCTGCTCGGGACACCGCCGCCACCTACATTATACTTATGAACCCCTAATCTGCTGCCCCCAACATCGCCGAACCCTACATTATATTTATTAACCCTTACTCTGCTACCCCCTATGTCGCTGCAACCTACCTACACTTATTAACCCCTAATCTGCCGCCCCAATTTCGCCGCCACAATAATAAACATATTAACCCCTAAACCGCCGCACTCCCGCCTCGCAAATATTAGTTAAATATTATTAACCCCTAATCTGCCGGCCCTAACATAGCCGCCACCTACCTACATTTATTAACCCCTAATCTGCCGCCCCCCAACGTCGCTGCCATTATACTAAATGTATTAACCCCTAAACCTAAGTCTAACCCTAACCCTAACACCCCCTAACTTAAATATAATTAAATGAAATCTAAATAAAAATTCCTATCATTAACTAAATAATTCCTATTTAAAACTAAATACTTACCTATAAAATAAACCCTAAGATAGCTACAATATAACTTATAGTTACATTATAGCTAGCTTAGGGTTTATTTTTTATTTTACAGGCAACTTTGTATTTATTTTAACTAGGTAGAATAGTTATTAAATAGTTATTAACTATTTAATAACTACCTAGCTAAAATAAATACAAAGTTACCTGTAAAATAAAACCTAACCTAGGGGGGGGGCGGAGCCAGCTTTCAGAGAGGACAGACGTGTTTTACATGGGCTCCTGCTTAATAACTCAGCTTTATACTGTGTTTTGTTATTTTTGCCTATTGATAAGTTGCCTTTATCAGCAGAATTATAATGTATGAACAGATGTACAATTATCAGCAGGGAAATTGAGAGGATCGGAGATACGCAGAGAACAACCGCACCAGCTAAACTACACATTTGGGAACTCATGTGGCTTGCAATGGTCGGCAGAAAAGAATCAACTTAATAGTAGCCGTCAAGAGTCTAGACGAGTGAAGGCTATAAGCAGCTGATAAATACTACCTACAGCACGGCTGGATTATTCACCATCGGTTTTGAGGATCTCCATGTGGGACATCACAGACCGCTGTGCATAGATCCAAGATGGCGACTACCTCATGGAGTGAAGAGATCCTGCAGCAATTGCACGCTCAGCTCTTACAACTGAAGCCAGCTCTTCTGGAAGTCCTTGAGAGGAATCTTGTGTTTGATGACCGCCCGGAGTCTTTAGCTGAACTGCATGTCCCTTGCGACGACACCATATGTGGGAACTTTGAGCCGATCGTCAGTGAGAGTGAACGAGATAGACCCATGCTGTCTGGGCACAAGGAAGTCTCCTGCGTGTTGTATTTTTCAGTCAAGGCCAAGGCGGACATTCATTTGAACTTACCTACACCTTTGCAGCAGCGACACTTCAGCGGTCTAGCAGAACCCAGCTGCCGGTATATGAGTCCATATTACCGGAACTTTCTGCTATTCTTCAGCTTTGTCCTACTGTTCAGAAGCCCCCCAGAACATTCATACCGGACACTAAGCAAGACAGGTGTAGGTTAATCGGAGTATTTGTTATTACATCCTATTAGGCTAAGGAGCTCACAATAGGAGAACTCTAACCTTAAAAATGCTTAGTTGTTAACTACACACAAAGTTGTACAGATGTAATTTTATCTCCATCTATACCATTACATTTAAGGCTGTTTATTACACTCTGTATGCCATCTTGTTGTATAAGTTATATACCCTGAAGTTGTGAGTTTGCTCCCTCTCTGTATTTATAGTTTAGTGTTTCACCCTGCCCCAATAGCGTAATCTCACAGACTCCATAACATTTTGAACACCTAAATAGGTATATCTGGGCTAATAATATCTAGAAATCTAGGTGATTATTTTCATGAGTGCTGATGCTACTATAACCTGTTACAAGTATAACCCAAAACCATAATGATCTCTAATATGTTATCTCCTAAGGCACCTAGATGGCTAGTAGCATCACTACTTTTCTCACAGATTTATACCCTAATTTGTTTGATGCAATGTATTCTTATGATGTTATGCATGCATATTTTGTCTTCCTATAATAACATACACAGAAAGATAACCACTGTTATGTATTGTCTATATAGTTCTGTCTTGCCTGTCTCTAAGCAATATATGCAGCCTCCACTTTCCTCTCCAAAAAAACATAATCCCTATAATTAGACATATTCCCATTTTCCCTATCTATGCCATATTGTGATATCTATCAAACCCTGATTGATACGCTAAATGTTTGTCATACATAACCTTTCTCGCTGATGTTTTCTCTGGAAAGAGTTTATATAGCCTTACATAACCCCTGTTTTTTGCAGCTTTCTTTTCAATCCAGCTGTCCATTATTTGTCCCACACCTTTAATACTACTTCTAGCACATTCATAATATAATTTAGGTCACATCCATTCAGAGTACCCCTAAGAGCCCATTACGACTACCTTGCTCTCTATCTTAAATTTACCTTTGCAAAGGACTGACTGTACACCTGCTTATAACCTAATTTTCTCACTTTACCATTGCTTAACCCCAACATTAATGCTCCTCTAGCGTTCCAGACCAGGGGTAGGTTATATATGTATTCTGTATTCCTTGGTTGTTGGAACTATTTGTATATTGCCCCTGCTTACTGGTCTTGTATGGTGACACCGCCGGCGGCCGAGGTGGTGAGCCATGCGTATCACAATTTCCTACATCCCATGCTAGAGGTCTTGGTTTATCCTTGCATGCCGCTAACTTTACTAGGTTATCTATGTCTATGTGTCTTCTTCCCTTTCTGCAATAGATCCTTCCAAACCATTTAAATAGAAGATAGAACTTGTGCTATAGTTTAATCTATGAGCCTGATAAGGCTACATTGTGATTTTCAGGTTTATTATATAACAGTAGTGAATAGGTTTTTAGTGTAGGCTGGACCTGCTCTGTTACTCTCACATCCCTACTCATGGTATACCACATAAGTTACACAAACCTTATCTCACTTACCACCTCCCCCCCCCCCTCCTGTAAGGTACCTCCGGAAGTTGGAGGGCTATCTATATGGCTTATCTTGCCTATGCCATACTTTAACAAACATTTAGATCACAGCATTTTCCTTACCTACATTAATGATTTACATATCCTATGAGTAGCCCTGAGGATGCATTATTACTCCCAGTTAATACCCCCCTTGTTTTATGCTGCGTAAATCCTCAGAGCCTCAGGAACAAACTAGTTGTTGAATTTAAAAAGCTAAAAACACCCGAGGTTTATCAATAAGATCCAAAAGTGATCTTTCCAGTTGTAATTTCCTTCCTTCGCTTCATTGCTGCCTGTTGCTTTTGTTGGCCCAAGAGTAAATTATTGCGTCATATGGAAGGTTCATAAAAGATTAGCATTCTATTAGAATAATATCTACAAACTATGTAACTTACTGACTATTTGCCTATTTCATGTCTATTGTATTACTCTTGTAATAATTTATCTAATGTGGCATAAGAATTTGTTACTATGACCTTTGTATGCCTTTAACTAAACCTCAATAAAAAATAAATAAAAAAAATAAAAAATAAAATAAAACCTAACCTAAGTTACAATTACACCTAACACTACACTATAATTACATTATTTCTCTAAATTAAATACAAATAAATACAATTAAATAAAATTATCTAAAGTACAAAAACCCCCACTAAATTACAAAAAAAAATAAACAAATTACAAGATTTTTAAACTAATTACACCTAATCTAATCCCCCTAACAAAATAAAAAAGCCCCCCAAAATAATAAACCCTACCCTACACTAAATTACAAATAGCCCTTAAAAGGGCCTTTTGCGGGGCATTGCCCCAAAGTAATCAGCTCTTTTACCTGTAAAAAAATTACAAATCCCCCCAACATTAAAACCCACCACCCACACAACCAACCCTACTCTAAAATCCACCCAAAACCCCCTTAAAAAAACCTTCATCCAACAGGGGCCGAAGTCCTCAATGAAGCCGGGAGAAGTCTTCATCCAAGCCGGGCGAAGTGGTCCTCCAGACGGGCAGAAGTCTTCATCCAGATAGCATCTTCTATCTTCATTAGTGATGTCGCGAACCTAAAAAATTGGGTTTGCGAATGGCGAACGTGAACTTCCACAAAAGTTCGCGAACGGGTGAACCGGGTGAACCGCCATAGACTTCAATAGGCAGGCGAATTTTAAAACCCACATGGACTCTTTCTGGCCACAATAGTGATGGAAAAGTTGTTTCAAGGGCACTAACACCTGGACTGTGGCATGCCGGAGGGGGATCCATGGCAAAACTCCCATGGAAAATTACATAGTTGATGCAGAGTCTGGTTTTAATCCATAAAGGGCATAAATCAACTAACATTCCTAAATTGTTTGGAATAACGTGCTTTAAAACATCAGGTATGATGTTGTATCAATCAGGTAGTGTAAGGGTTACGCCCGCTTCACAGTGCGCAGTGTAGGTGATATACCTGCCCTGACCATGCTTTGCAGACCAGGTATCAGTGGTCAGATGGACCCTTGTCCCAACAGTGTGTGCCAGACATGCCATTATAGCAGACTTATATGGCTTTGGCGTTGCTTTTTGGTAATTAGAAGGCTACTAAATGCCACTGCGCACCACACGTGTTTTATGCCCAGCAGTGAAGGGGTTAATTAGGGAGCATGTAGGGAGCTTGTAGAGTTAATTTTAGCTTAAGTGTAGTGTAGTAGACAACCCAAAGTATTGATCTAGGCCCATTTTGGTATATGTCATGCCACCATTTCATCGCCAAATGCGATCAAATTAAAAAAAAAGTTCACTTTTTCACAAACTTTAGGTTTCTCACAGAAATTATTTACAAACAGTTTATGCAATTATGGCATAAATGGTTGTAAATGCTTCTCTGGGATCCCCTTTGTTCAGAAATAGCAGACTTATTTGTCTTTGGCAATTAAAAGGCTGCTAAATGCCACTGCACACTACACGTGTTTTATGCCCAGCAGTGAAGGAGTTAATTAGGGAGCATGTAGGCAGCTTGTAGAGTTAATTTTAGTTTAAGTGTAGTGTAGTAGACAACCCAAAGTATTGATCTAGGCCCATTTTGGTATATTTCATGCCACCATTTCACCGCCAAATGCAATCAAATAAAAAAAAAATTGTTCACTTTTTCACAAACTTTAGGTTTCTCACAGAAATTATTTACAAACAACTTATGCAATTATGGCATAAATGGTTGTAAATGCTTCTCTGGGATCTCCTTTGTTCAGAAATAGCAGACTTATATGGCTTTGGTGTTGCTTTTTGGTAATTAGAAGGCTGCTAAATGCCACTGTGCACCACACGTGTTGTATGCCCAGCAGTGAAGGGGTTAATTAGGGAGAATGTAGGCAGCTTGTATAGTTAATTTTAGCTTAAGTGTAGTGTAGTAGACAACCCAAAGTATTGATCTAGGCCCATTTTGGTATATTTCATGCCACCATTTCACCGCCAAATGCGATCAAATTTAAAAAAAACTTAAATTTTTTCGCAATTTTAGGTTTCTCACTGAAATTATTTACAAACAGCTTGTGCAATTATGGCACAATTGGTTGTAAATGCTTCTCTGGGATCCCCGTTGTTCAGAAATAGCAGACATATATGACTTTGACGTTGCTTTCTGGTAATTAGAAGGTCGCTAAATGCTGCTGCGCATCACACGTGTTTTATGGCTAGCAGTGAAGGGGTTAATTAGGTACAAAAACAGTCAATGTGTGTCGGTACCGAAGACTACTGGTAACTAGGCAAAAATCGGACACTGCTGAGAAGTGTCAGAGGAGCTGAATAACAGTTAACAGATTGCCCCAACGCCGTTTATGATTGTAGTGTCAATCTCTCACCTCTCTTGGTCGCGAAAGTCCAGTGCCACCTTGCCAGGTTTTCAGGAAAGCAGAAGCCAACAACGACCTTCAGTGTGCAAACCAGGTTCACACGGAGCCGGTCCGGCACTTGACGCCCACTCCGACCGCTCCGTCCCCTCTGCGCGATTCCTCTCCGATGGCGTGTGACGTCACTGGACCCACTTCCGGTTCACAGAACTTCTTTCTCCCAGATGATACTGTGTGATCCTCTGCAATTACCAAGACAGAGATAGGTAAGCTGAGATTGATTAGCAGATGGAATACACTGGAACTGGTGCAACCTCAGTTCCACAGAATAGAAATAGAAAAGTTCAAATGAGGTGCACAAACAGCCAGTTGTAAATTTGAATTTTTCTTTATTGCAAGTAAAATCTTCCCTCCAGGGATACAGGAATCTCAAGCTTGGCAGTGAGTGGAGATAGCTTCACTCTAGTGACTGTCTGCTGACATGTTTCGGCGAAACATGTCAGCAGTCACTAGAGTGAAGCTATCTCCACTCACTACCAAGCTTGAGATTCCTGTATCCCTGGAGGGAAGATTTTACTTCTAATGAGAACTTCCTAAAAGAGTCAGACATGCTAAAAACACAGCTTTATGAAAGAGGATATTCTCGAAAAGTGGTCAACAGAGCCTTTCTAGAGGTTAGTAGATTAGATAGATCACAAATGCTGCAATCCAAATATAGACAACAGAACATTATTTTTGATCAGAAAAAAGTTTATTACCAATTACAGCCCACAATTTGGGCAAATATGCCAAATTATTAACAAACATCTCCCAGTTCTAACAGGAGAAGATAGTCTGAAGAATCTTGTTAAGGATGGATTAAATTTTATTTCAAGGAAGGGACGCACGATAGGAAACATAGTAGCCCCTAGCCTTTTAAGAAAAGAAGCTAATACAGGTAGCAGCTGGCTCCTAATAAAGGGACATTATAAGTGTCATTTTCATAATTGCATAGCATGTAGTCATGCTAATACCACAGATAGATTTCAATCTAGATCTACACAGAGATTTTTCCTTTCAAATAGCTGTACAAACTGTCGCACCAAGTTTGTTATTTATTTGGTTGAGTGCACACTATGTGAGAAGCAATACGTGGGGTGCTCCACACGAGAAGCACGCTCACGTATTCGAGAACATTTGAACAACATTGATAAGGACATCGATGTGTCAAATCTAATACACCACTTTAGCTATGAACACAACAAATCTGTCATCTCCTTTAGATGGCAGGTTATTGAGAGTATTCCACAAACCCCTAGAGGTGGTGACAGATTGCATAGACTATTACACAGAGAAGCATTCTGGATATTCACTTTACAAACAAGACGACCAAAGGGTTTCAATGCAGTAGGTGACATCATAAACCACTGGCAATATAAATAATGAATAATGGGTTTAACCAAATAATGTTTTCAGACTGTGCCTCTCTCTCACACAACCAATTGAGTACTATAAAGGTTCAAATTATTCTTCACTGTTTAGTGTGTATCAATATTTCTTCATTGTATAGTGCAATAATAGAAAAGGTTCCTTTGTAATTTGATAAGCCTTATGCAAAATATTGACAAAATATTTATATGATGTAATATTTATATGATGTAATAATTGCTGTCTTTTGTGATAGTCCCAGTCAGTATCTAACATCAGCATTCCTTGCATTGTTACATTGTAAGATAATTTAATTCCAGATTTACATTTTGTTTTGGGTTTTATCCATTCTAAGAAAGCATTAGACAAATGTCTAATTTATCTGCTATATCATATTGGTCAAATGTTCAAGTTCATGAATGGAAGTCAGATTAAATGTTTCAAATAATATTCCATATCTATTTAAATCAAGTATGCATTACTCAACAGCTGTACACCCTTATGCTTTGAATTGACCAGGCTATTTAAGGGTGTAAACCGGATACCCATTATGGTCTATGAATAAGGCTACCTACCAGCCGAAACGCGTAAGACCGATCATTAAAACTTACCACATGTTTTCCTAAGTGGCTCGCTGGATTTTTGTTTCTTTCTTCAATTTTTGTGGTGATTCCGGCTGGAGCAACAGGAGAGTGGACACGCAACCGTGTCTGTGGTTGCGCACAGTGCAAACGTCATCAGGAGCAGACAGAGTTACAGCATGCAAGGAGGCACACAACATAGCGTTACAGAGCCGCATGAGTGGCGCCCTTGGAGGAGACGGGGTTGCAGCTGGACGCTAACAGGAGTTAGGTGAGAATTACTGCTGAATAAGCTTGTTTTCTGAGATTAGTGTTGGCCCATTCTAATACCGCTAAGGTGCACTTCCTGAATTATACAATAGACTGTATACAAAGTTATCTGCTCGAGCCTATTTGACATATATCTGCCATAGCCTTGAGTCTATTGACAGAGGAGCTTTCGTTTTCTGATGCTAATTTGTGTAATTGTAACTTAGGTTAGGTTTTATTTTACAGGTAACTTTGTATTTATTTTAGCTAGGTAGTTATTAAATAGTTAATAACTATTTAATAACTATTCTACCTATTAAAAATAAATACAAACTTGCCTGTAAAATAAAAATAAATCCTAAGCTAGCTACAATGTAACTATTAATTATATTGTAGCTAGCGTAGGGTTTATTTTATAGGTAAGTATTTAGTTTTAAATAGGAATTATTAGTTAATGATAGGAATTTTTATTTAGATTTCTCTTAATTATATTTAAATTAGGGGGTGTTAGGGTTAGGGTTAGACTTAGATTTAGGGGTTAATAAATTTAGTATAGTGGCGGCAACGTTGGGGGCAGCAGATTAGGGGTTAATAAATGTAGGTAGGTGGAGGCGATGTTAGGGACGGCAGATTAGGGGTTAATAATATTTAACTAATGTTTGAGAGGCAGGAGTGCGGCGGTTTAGGGGTTAATATGTTTATTATTGTGGCGGCGATGTCCGGTTTGGCAGATTAGGGGTTAAAATTTTTATTTTAGTGTTTGCAATCGAGGGCCTTGGTTTAGGGGTTAATAGGTAGTTTATGGGTGTTAGTGTACTTTTTAGCACTTTAGTTAAGTGTTTTATGCTACGGCGTTGTAGTGTAAAACTCTTAACTACTGACTTTAAAATGCGGTACCAGTCTTGACAGAAGAGGGTGTACCGCTCACTTTTTGGCAGGCTCGTAATACTGGCGCTATGCAAGTCCCATTGAAAAAAGAGGATATGCAATTTACGTAAGTGAATTGGCGGTATTTCCAAGTCTGGCCAAAAAAGTGTGCAATACACCTGTACCTGCAAGACTCGTTATACCACCGGGCATTAAAAAGCAGCGTTAGGACCTCTTAACACTGCTTTTTAAACCTAACGCACAACTCGTAATCTAGCTGTATGTTTTGCATCCTTTTAAATATTCAGGCTTTTCTTAAAGCTCTACTAAAATCAAATTAAAGCTAGATTTCACACTTTTACAAAAGTATTTCTTATATCACATTTAGCAAAGAAATGGCAAAAACTTAAAGGGGATATTGCTGCACTATACAAACACATGATAATAATAATAATAATAATAATAATAATAATAATTGAACATTATAATGCAAAATACTGAAGGTTGGTATGAGTTTAGAATCCTGCAACCTTCTATGTATTCTTACCCAAATAGATGATATATATATATTCTCATTATTATGGTTCTTTGACCCCTGATCCTGATACTCTTATAGTCATCGATTACATTAATGAATTTGAAATCTGGTGCCAAGACAAGGGTTTTAAAGTCTGAAGCATTGTCAGTTAACCCATGTACGATTAAAGGGAACACCCCCGAAAGTTTGCTGTATTTTAGTCTTTATTAAAGATTTTTGAATATATCTGATGCTTGGACATTTGCTTTTTTCAACTTTACCTGTTGGGGGTTGTGGCAGTCCCCCTGTCATCACAGGCACCATTTCAGTTGTTGCTGTTCCATTTGTTGATGTTGGAATTGTTACTGCCTTGACACGAGCACACTGAAAACTTTGAAAAATGAATACTGAAAAAGACACCAATATAGGAACAGACGGTAAAAGGATGTTTGCCTATATGGAACTGGATGCTGCACGTATCACTACTTTAGCTAAAGGCTTGAGAGACTTTTTAAGGACTGCTCCAAGTGAAAGTTTGAGCAAGGAATTTGAACACCTTAAGCTTAAACAAATAAAGTGGGATTTACACACTACCACTTTATCTGAATACTATCTGGTCAAGAGGATTCCTAGGGGACTTTGTATGAGCACTTGCCCCACTCTACTAAAAAATAATAAAAAGTATTTTGATACGGGGGATGCTTCCGGGCACCGACAAAGATGGCCGACTTACTTTTGCACTCTGGGGACTCACTGATAAATCCGTTGCTTATCAGCGCATAGACCCTACATCCACGATCAAGATTTGTGTGAGACTATCTATAACGATCTAATGAACATTTAGATCTGCTTAAAAGTCATCAACTCAAGTGCAGAGGTACCGGAACGGTGAGCCTGCAGTGGCAACGTGTATGCGTTTGAAGCCTCCATCTAACCCCCCCAGGTAAATCTGGGAATAGCAGCCAAATCAAGCTGTATTTTCCATAATAACTTTTACTGAATGGTAATTTGGGTTATTGAGCTTCAAGTGTCTGAAATACGAAATCCTTAAACACTAACATGGCGACAGAAATTTATTTGACCCTAGACGAGCTATGCTTCAACATGGGGGAGTACTTTAACAGCTTCCGTAGAGACATTGAAGATTTACTTACTCCGGTTCTGCTACTCTCTATTACCACTGATGCCGTGAATTTACCAGATGGGACAGATGTGCCGCAAGAAGATGCCCAAGTAAATGACCACATACAGTTGACACCTACCGCTGGGATGCCTTCTATGGTCGGTGGTCCGGTGAGAGAGTCTGAGAATTGGCCAATAGTGCAGCGTGTGGAGAGAGGGGTGAAGTTAGAGACATCTGCGATCTCGGATTGGACTGATTGCGGGAGCGGCTTAGCGGTGGTGATCGACCGTGATCGAGAGTATATGCTTATGCATTTCTCAACAGCAAAGCGGCACTTTGAGGACTACACAGATGTAACTCTGCACTTACCACGGATGCCGAAGCAGTTGATTTGGGAGAGTCCCAGTGCTCACAACATGACATCTAGTTTTTATTATAGCACAAAGGTTTGGATTTTACACTGGGTTATGTATCTAGTTTCTGTCTACCCTCTAAAAACCGGAGTAGGGTGACTGCTGTTTCTTAAGACAATTCTTTTATGGGGAGCGTGAGCTTACAAATCTTCAATATACCCAGCCCATGCTCTGCTATATGGATCTGTGGAATTATTGACTGTTTGATGCAGACATACACTCTTGTTTATGATTTTACACTACAGTATCTGATTGTTTTAAATAAGGGGATTGCTTAAGTTTACAATACATACTCTACAATTGTGGTATTTTACTGTTGAAGATTGTCTTATGTTGCCACATCCCTATTTACCTAGTTTGATCACGTTAACGGTTTATGAGGTTGTATATGTATGTTTTAATAAGTATGTTAAACATGTTGTTGCATGTCTCTATGCTGAGATCCATCACTTTCAGTAAGATTATAGGAATAAGTTTTACTGAGGTAAGAGGAGGTCATACATTATGTTTAATGCATAGACTACCCAAGATTGTTTACCCTCTATCGATCTCTTATGATCCCTAGGTTATTTTCCAAATGCTATTTAGCCTGTAGTAATTATGCAAGCCCCTGTGTCTTTCTATCCTTAGTCCAAATTATAGCTTGATCACTAGGCATAGGGTCCAGTTAGATTTATAGATTTTTTATATCTCTACAGTTTACAGTATACATATATATTTTATGATACTCAAAGCCCTATCAAGAGTTTTAGTATCTACTCAGATGAGATGGTCTATTAAAATGGATAGATGTTTACTAGATTATGCTATCCAATTTCCTGTTGTGTTGCATAGGGCCTATGCTTCTATGACAGGATTAAGTTACACTCTGATTTATTGTGAAAATGCTGAACTCTTTCATAGGTGTTGTCTCCTATCAGCAGTAAATATAACTCCTACTTCTACCTATATTGTACTTTCATTAACTTGATGACCTCACACACAAGTACTCAGTAATGTATTCCCATTTTTATGTATTATGAGATTATATCAGAAGGGCTGGTAGACCACAGTTAACTTCTTGGAATTAGCCATATATATTATAGACTCCACCCCATATTCAATTCCCATCATTATACCAAGTCTTAGTAGCCCAGTTACCTGTTCATATTATAGTGTCCGTCTTTTTACCTTGTTATTCCATTCATCTATTCTCACCAAGGGTCTATGAGTACAATTTGTGTGTTACAACTTATTACATGAACCCTAAAAAAAAAACTAAAAATGGAGGTTTCTCAGTTGGGATCCAAAAGTGATCCCCTATTGTTCATGACTGTCTTTTTTAGTCGTATCCCCCCTGTAGTGCAGTGAGGTCCAAAAGTTGCCTCAGATGATATTGAAAGGTCATACAGTTTAAGTGGCAAGCATGCTGTATACTAATATTCTTTATGCAATGTCATAATGGTATGTTTTGAGTTTCTTGGTTAAACCAATATTGGATGTATACTGAAATGTATTGTTTATGTACCGCAAATTTAACCTCAATAAAAAAAAAAAAAAAAAAAGTATTTTGATACATTCAAGGCTATACTTAACAAAAGCTTGTACAATATCATTGTACTTACTGTGGAATCCTTGTTGAAAGAGATGGAATTGCAGGAGGCCGAAATAAAGGGTAACAATGATGAATTACTAAAGTCAATGTCTGCAGAAGACATTGCCACTCTGGAAAAACAGATACAGGAAAAAATCAAAGCTCAGCAGCTGGAAATAAAAGAAAAGAAGAAAATTATTGAGAGACAAGGACGATTACTGGCTAGGTAATGTTTATAAATGGTGCTCCAGTAACTATGGCAAAGGGTTTTCCAATGGAGCAAGAGGAAGACGTGGGGGCCAATCAGCAAAAAACATGTCAATCACGTCAGAGAGGAGGGACCGGAGGATCCTCCATGCCAGATAGTTCATTGGAGCAATCCTCCTCCCCTTTAGATCAGAGCGGGGAAGAAAATACAGTTGAGGGGGCCACAAACATGGCAAGCGACACAAGAGGCAGCCATGCAATGTTCAGGAGAGCAGAAAAGAAGAACAAACTGAACCGTAAGTAAAAGGTCACGTCTCCAATGGCTTGACTCAAAGTATGGTTGTTGATATTTCCAGCTATGAACTGACTATGCAAGAACAGGCACTATTGGATAAAGGCTTATCATTCTGCTCTTTCACTTATACTGGCTTTTTTAAATAGAAAAAGATTTGTATAAATTATTTTGCAGTATAAAATGTAACCTATGGTTTGCAAATTGTGACAATGTTGTTAATACCACACAAAGCAATATGGGTACTGATTGGTCTTTAAGATAATTAGGTCTTACTAAAAGAAATAGTACCTTTAAACCTAACACCAATGAATGCAGTGTAAATACATTTATAAAATTGGTAGAAAACGATATAAGGAAACTTAACCCCTTAATGACCACAATGTACCCTGTATGTCACTGGTCGTTAAGGGTTTTTTCAGGACATAATAGCACAAGTCTAGCAAGAACACGCTATTAATGCCCTCCCTCCAGCAGGCTTTGTGCAATAGAGCAGTCTCAACGGTGGTGACAAGACCAAGCTATAAAACAATCAAGTCCCAAAAAAAGGCCAGTGACATACAGGGTACGTCGCTGGTCCTTAAGGGGTTAAATCACAAGATAGACAGAAAAAAATTATGGATAAAATGGAGGTTAATAAAAATTTTACTACTATTGACCAATTAACCCTGAAATCCCTGAAAAGGCAATCCAACATAATCCTTAAAGGGGCAGACAAGGGAGGAGCCACTGTCATTCTGTACAAAACTTAAATTCTCAATTAATGGACAAAAGTACATATACAAAGTTAAAATCCAAACCGCTAATTTATATACAGAAAGTAATTGCACATATTTTGAAAAAAGCCCATGATCAGGGGATTATAGATACAAAACTGAGGGACTTTTTACATGTAAACAATCCACGTACCCCTATATTCTATACTCTCCCAAAAATACACAAATACAGTCAGATGCCCCCCAGGTAGACCCATCAGTGTATTCCAATATCTCCATTTTCATTGATAAAATTTTACAAACTGAAGTCAGTAAAATGTCATCTTATTTAAAAGACACCAATCATTTTCTTTAGAAAGCAAGGGCATTAGATCTTCCAACATACATGTTCATATTATTTACAATGGACTTTAAACGCCTCTATACCTGTATTAAACATGAGACAGGCATATACAGTATATTATGATTAAGAATCGGTTGATTAAAAAGTATGTACAAGATCTCAGTGTGAGTTTATTGAAGAAATGTTGAGACTTATTCTGTATTGCAACTATTTTATTTTCCAGGATGAATGGTATGTACAGGTCAGGGGGACAGCCATGGGGTCCAATGTTGCCCCATTATATGCCAATTTGTTCATGAAATTGAGGAAACTCATTTATGAAAATGAGGACTTCATCAAATATAGGTCAATATGGTGGAAATATATAGATGACATTTTTGGCATATGGTGGGTGACATTGGTTCCTTAGAAAACTTTGTAAAAGAGTGTAACTCTAGCATAGAAGGCTTAGAACTGACTTAACTTATAGTGAGGAATGTGTGACATTCTTAGACACCAAGATATACAAAAAAGACACCCAATTAGAATTTGATTTACACACAAGGGAGACAGAAATATACTCCAGAAATTTGATAGTTCTCATCCTAAAAATTGGTAGAGTCATTACCTAAAAGCCAGGTTCTTAGATTTAAAAGAATAGTCAGCAATGAAAACAATGTAGATCTGAGATTACATGAAATGTCCAACAAATTCCTTGAGAGGGGTCATCCCAAGGACCTCATACTGGAGGAAATAGAATAATCCTGAGAAGTTGAAAGATAAGAATAACAGAATGGTTTTTATTTCTCAATATAATCTTCTAAGTGGTGAAATATCAAAAAGTATTTGTAAGCATTGGTATGTCCTGAGGAACTGTAATAAACAGTTGGCCCATTTTAAAGATCCGCACTTAATGGCCCATAGAAGGGTCAAAAATCAATGTGACCATCTAGTTAGATCAGATGTAGGCCCGAGCCATGGAACAACACAAAATCATATATGAGTGTAAAAAACTCCAGGTCATATCTCTGTTTAAAATGCATGAGTTGTAGCTCAATTATAAAGGGAAGTTTTTCCACCACCCACATAATGGGAAACAATATAAAATCAATGGGTACTATACTTGTGAAACAACTCATGCCATTTATTTAAATAAGTGTTCCTGTTCCCTGGTGTATATAGGGAAAACAACCCATAAAGCTAGAGATAGGATGAGCCAACACCACTCCAATATAAGTTGCTGGAACTTAGAAGTGCCAGTATCTAGCCATTTTGTAGAGAAAGCTCACAGAGTAAGCCAAATTAGATGGCAAATTATTGACCATATACGCATACCAAGAAATGGGGCTGATAGGGGAAAATTATTAAAACAAAGAGAAACTTGGCGGATACACAAATTAGAAACAATGGTCCCCAAAGGTCTAAATAGGGACTATGACATGTCAGTGTTTTTGTAGACCATCAGTTCTAAAAGTTGATACATTAATGCATTACACATTATATAGTATTCTTTAATGATAGGTAGGTTCATGTATTAGGCTACATTAATTTGTATCAGATGCTTTATGTACACTAAAAGTTTACATGTTTTTGTTGGTTGTAATGTAACATTATTTACCGCCACTAGGTGGAGCAAGAGATGTATGGCATTTCAAATTGAAATCTGGCGCCAAGACAAGGGTTTAAAAGTCTGAAGCATTGTCAGTTAATCAATGCATGATTAAGGGGAACACCCACAAAATGTTGCTGTATTTTAGTCTTTATTAAAGAGTTTTGAAGATATCTGGTGCTATGGACATTTGTTTTTTTCAGCTTTACCTGTTGGGGGTTGTGGCAGTCCCCATGTCATCACAGGCAACATTTCAGTTGTTGGTGTTCCATTTGTTGATGTTGACCCCTTTTCCTGATGCTCCTATATTCATCGATTATACTGGAATTTTAAATTCTGTAAACATATCTAGCAATAAAATTAGTGAATTTCCCTCTATTATAAGGGACGCTATATGATCATGAGACTCTCAATGTTTATCGATCATGCCACATTAAATTTTAATACTTCAAACATATCCACAATTCGATTTAAGAATTATTTTCTGTAGTAAAAGGGACACTATAGTAGTAATCACTTATAATTCCTTCATCATTACAGTCACCCCATTTATTTTTGCACATTTTATTATAAAGTTGTATTACAGTCACCCCATTCCCTTTTGCACATGTCATTACATAGTTGTATTATTTATCAGCTATCGATCATACAATCTATTTCTAACTAATCCTAAATATAGAATTACACATCACATTATTTTAAATATTATATATGCATCTAATAAGATATTGTCATGTCACCATTTAAGAGATATTTTGCACCAATTCACTATAATCACGTAACAGAAGTACCTATAAGACAAACCTTTCACAGTAATTCAGTTGAATTAATATTATTCTCACCCCAAAGAGCATACAATTTCATCATTGAACAAATCCACTCATGATTGACAGAACATCTAACCAATCGGATTCGGAAGATCAATATAACATAAATACTAAAGTAAAGAATAATGATGGAGATATGTATATAAACACATTACTTTATAGTAAATATATGGAAATAGCTTACTTGATAAAAATGAGTCAAAAAAACATTTACGAGCATAACTAACATTATAATATTATTAAAATCAACAAATGTCAATCCAGTACTCTCCAAAAATAGCCAGGAACTAATATGAAAAAACAAAAATGGGAGAAACAGCACAAAGCCACTCTAAGTGTAAACCATATAAAATAGATTTTATTATAAATAAAAACAACAATCAGCACACTCACATGTGGTAACCACAAATATATATGAGGTATTGGCAAAGCGGTGATCACATATATAGCGATAGTGCATAAACAACAATATATCCAATGGTTGTCAATAGGAACCCTGCAGTTTGTTAAGGGATATTCCTTTAAGATCCTGCATACAGGCTGTTAGGCACCTTAATTCATTAGTGCTTCTAATCCAGAAAGCCGTGGCTGCTTCAGAGCTACTTCTAAGTTAGATGGAGTGCTTCCAAGCAAGTCTCGTGGGATTGGTGGGTGTGGCCTAATGTGTTTCATGAGGTCCTCCTCGCTTCGTCAGAGGCTGCCCATCCATTAAAGCATCATTGGTTTTAAGCGTTGTGTGCTCCAATCAAAGTTTACATCATGATAATAAGGTGGACCAAATTTTTTCACTGAACTTACAAACTTGATGTCATTGTCCATTAATATCAGATTACCTTTATGCATTCCAATTCCATTTACATTTTGATCCTACTCGTAGAAAAGAAATTTGATAAAAACATTAGTAAAAAAATCACACCATAAAAAACATTTGTTATGTGTAAATACATATAGGAAAAAGCTACTCAAGATACATTTTAGTCATAAAGCACATCTCCCTCTTAAACATATAGGGGAATAAATCAATACAAATGAGCCCAAAAATGTAGCAATTAAAGTTACAAAATATTTTCAATACATCTTCTCAATGGACACATTTGAGTGTAATAACACATTTGTGTATCTACATATCTATAATTAATAAGATTACACAGAAACACATAGATAAGAGGAACTCTCAAAAAACTAAGAGGATTTATTACATACATAGTAACTGCTATTGATCCACTATAAAAGCTATCAGATCTATATCTCTATTCATCCCCCTTAGTTCCAGGGAATCAAGGGAGTATATCCAAAAGGTCTCTCCCTGTCTGAGAGTGAGTACCGTATCAACTCCTCTTGGATGAGGTTTAATCCAGTCAATGGCTTTCCCTCTCAGACATCTTGAGTCCTTATTGTGCCAAAGCAAAATGAGCTGAAAAACCATGATTCATATTTCCCTGTTCAATATTTCTCAGGTGCTCAGAAAATCTTTTTTTTTTAAACAGCACTTCGTGCGACCTAAATAAATAAGGTTGCACAAGCAGGATAGTAATAGACTACATGTCTAGATTTACAATTCAAAAATTTATTAATTTCATACACCTTATTTGCTTTGCGCTGTT
The DNA here is from genome assembly GCF_027579735.1 of Bombina bombina. Taxonomy (NCBI): domain Eukaryota; kingdom Metazoa; phylum Chordata; class Amphibia; order Anura; family Bombinatoridae; genus Bombina; species Bombina bombina. The sequence continues at coordinate 657,220,192 of NC_069503.1, read as the reverse complement.
TCTCTCCTTTTTGTTTTTACATGTTATGCTGAGAGGTGTTCCAGCACCTGTTTGATTAAGAGCAGCATTGCCACCTGGATATTTAACCGTTTCAAGGACACAATAGTGAACTTTAGCTTTCACAGCACATGTAATTTGTATATTTGTGTGAGTATTGTTTTTAGATGCATATATAGAGCTTTTATTTGTGTTTTGTTTACATACCATATTTATTAATGAATGTGAATGTGTATTTTTTTGGTAATTTTTATTTTACTAACACTTATTTCTGGTGCTCATAGATATATGCGTGTTTGTTGTTTAGGTAGTTTGGTGATTTCTGGGATTTTTTGAGCAGCCGTTTTAAGTAGTATCACTATTTGTTTCTGTATATATATATATATATATATATATATATATATATATATATATATATGGAAATCAGGAGACAGCACTCACTGGTCTTGACAATACTGGATTTATTCAGTGACGTTTCGGGGAATACACCCCTTCATCAGACCAGAGTACATAGAATGAAGCAAACATTTATACTGTTCCATAAGACCCTCCCCCAGTGTGAAATTGCGCCAAAATTTTTGCCATGGCAACCACCAAGGGTCAACAAACCCCATACAAATGAAAAACAAATGAATTAAAAAAAAAAAAAAATACCACAATATACCAAATAAGTGAACATTGCAACCATGTACATATACAGAGCAAGTGGGAATCATAATGCAAACGGTAGATACAATTAAAGATCAAACAGAATATCAATAGAAAAAAGTATTCAGCATAGATAGATGTTATGGATGGGCAGCAGTTAACAGGACCAATGAGCAATGCTTAGATTAAACATTTCATTACAGGCCTATACTGAGCAAGCAATATATACATATACAGGGCATACTATCCCCATCATACAGGCAGGTAGACAAGATAGCGGAACGACTATAAGTAGAAATCACACTGCAGGCATACATTAGCATATATTAGCCGGGGGTGTCCAAGGTATATGTATTGGGACTTATCTCATTAGTATCAATGTAGTGCTGGCAGGAAGAGGGGCTATCAAGGCACATGAACATGGAGTAACCAGTAAAACACTCTATGCATACAGATAAGGAGAAGATAAATACCTGATGGGTTTGGAGGGATATAGCTCCGCGGAGAGTTGTGTGTGTTACCGGAGATACAATAAGCTTGGAGTACTGTACATGCGTATCGCAATTAAGCAACGCCCCTAAGGCTATCACTATGTGAAAGTTAATTGGTTAGAGGAGACAAGCCCCTATGTTGTCAACAGGCAACAAACAGCTAAAGACAGCAGCAAGAGCAGCTGGAAAAAGAGATCACTGGATACGCATAGCCAGAGATTTAAGGGGCACCCTTACACGGTGTAAAAATTCATATGGGGAAAGTAAAAATTCATATGGGGAAAGTAAAAAATAACTCATATGGGGAAAGTAAAAATAACTGATCTGCTATATATAGCACAGACACAGTCCCTAACACGGTCAAATGCAGGAATATTGAGCTAATCAATAGTTGGTAGATCCAGTAGCACCGGATGGTAAACGGAAGAATTAATCAAGGGGGCATATTGTACAGAAGAGTACATGCACAGTGGATAAAAAAAGTACATGTATAGTATATAAAAAAAGCAAATTTTGAGTTTACAAAAAGCCAAATATGATTACAAAATAAACAATTAACCTATTGTGTTAAAACAAGGGTGGAAAAGGGCACACACAACACAACTCAAGGGATCGCTATGTATACTCCAAATGCATAAAAAATACACAAAAGATATATATAAGATATAGTATGCGGTCATATCCAAATGTCCAATGGCTAAATACACAATGTAAGGCGACCTCCGTTATATGACACACCAAAAAAAAAATTTAAAACTTTTTTAAACAGGTATTCACATAAACAAACCCAATAGATAGCAGGTATATACATAGACATAGAATTCAATGCAAATGCCCATGTTTGGGTCTTAAGGATGAAACCAGGTAATCAATGTCCACAATATCCAAAAGCAATGGAGAACATCAGAAAGTCAAAAATCAAGTCAAATGATAAGTAAACCACAATTGTTTCTGTAGACTAACCACAGAGAGTAAACACAGTGTTTACAGGGAACAAAAAGGTGGTACCTGTGTCTTCTGATGTCACAAGAAGCAATGCCAGTCGATACTCATGTTAAGGCCGTGTGGGTGGACTGTGTTCAATTTATAAATCCATTCAGCCTCTCTACGGAGTAGTAGCTTGTCACGGTCCCCCCCCGCGGTTTAGCGGTGGGATGTGGTCAATCAGCTTGAACCTAAGATCAGATACCGTGTGGCCCATCTCCAAAAAGTGCCTGGCAACGGGTTGGTCACTCTTCCCCTTATCAATGGCTGCTCGTATGGCACTTCTGTGATTCGCCATCCTCTTTTTTATGTCATCAGAAGTTTTTCCAATGTAGAATAAACCACAATTGCAGTTTAGCATGTATATCACATATTGTGTGGTACACATAAGATAATGTTTAATTTTAAACAACTCATTCGTGTGAGGATGTCGGAATTGACTGCCTTGGAGCATTGAATTGCACGTCACACAACTGGGGCACTTGAATGATCCTTTTTTAGTGGGTCAGGTTTTTTTACTGTAACTGTTAATGGGGTCAGTTTTCATCAGTATGTCTTTTAAATTCCTCCCTCTCTTGTAACCAATTCTTGGAGGGCCATACCCATGGTATGGTAATGATGCATCTGATTCAATTATGTCCCATTATGTTCCTGCCAGCACTACATTGATACTAATGAGATAAGTCCCAATACATATACCTTGGACACCCCCTGCTAATATATGCTAATGTATGCCTGCAGTGTGATTTCTACTTATAGTCGTTCCGCTATCTTGTCTACCTGCCTGTATGATGGGGATAGTATGCCCTGTATATGTATATATTGCTTGCTCAGTATAGGCCTGTAATGAAATGTTTAATCTAAGCATTGCTCATTGGTCCTGTTAACTGCTGCCCATCCATAACATCTATCTATGCTGAATACTTTTTTCTATTGATATTCTGTTTGATCTTTAATTGTATCTACCGTTTGCATTATGATTCCCACTTGCTATGTATATGTACATGGTTGCAATGTTCACTTATTTGGTATATTGTGGTATTTTTTTTATTTTTTTTTTAATTCATTTGTTTTTCATTTGTATGGGGTTTGTTGACCCTTGGTGGTTGCCATGGCAACAATTTTGGCGCAATTTCACACTGGGGGAGGGTCTTATGGAACAGTATAAATGTTTGCTTCATTCTATGTACTCTGGTCTGATGAAGGGGTGTATTCCCTGAAACGTCACTGAATAAATCCAGTATTGTCAAGACCAGTGAGTGCTGTCTCCTGATCTCCATATTCTACACCATATTCTAGCACCCTGGCATTTGGAACTAAAGTGTTAGTGAGAGTGCACCTGCCATTACCTGCTGTATATATATATATATATATATATATATATATATCGGTGTAGAAGAAGGGCACTCTCAGGATTTGTATCGAGAAGAATATTTTCTTTATTCTTAAATCATTAATACATGGTCGACATTTCGGCCCTCAGTTGGGCCTTCATCAAGACAGGTATAATCTGAGAGACATACATAGAGACAAATACTAGAAACATAAATCAAATAAAACAACACGCAAAGTGACACAAACAACCTATATCACCATCACCGACACATATAAAAACAGACTATGCAGTCTGAAAAGGGAATCATCCAACGTTCAACAAAGGCTACCCAAAAAACAAACCAAGAAACAACAAGGCAGAAATACACAAAAGAAAGCTCTATACAGAAATAACAAAAATAACAAAAATAGCCAAGGACTAGCAAAAATAGTGTGATAAAAACCACACAAATAATATATATCTATATGTATCACAGAGCAATTGGGTATAGAAAAAAACTTAGTAATACCCATATACCTATACATATTGGTGAATTTAAATAATGCAAACACTAAAGAGTACTGGGAACCAGGCTAGAAATGGGAAAAAAGAAATATATACAATTATCTAAATAAGCCAGCTGGACATGGGAACAAAATATAGAAAGGGCAACAATAGCGGATGTGTGGAACGCCTGATATATATGTACCCCAGCAAGTAAAACAGATAATGGCAGAATGCTACAGGCATTCAAATTGTCAGGGTTATATATAGAGTCATAGCGGGTGATTGTAGTCAGTACTGTACTTTTGCTAGAAGTAGAACAAGTGAGGGCCAAGTCCCACATACTCAGACAACAAAAGCAAAAAATAGCATGCGTGGATAGCAATAACAGAGGTAACAGCAAACAGAACACCTAAATTTTTATAGCCAATTAGCGTGTGGCTCAAGCGTGTAACACGCAGCAATATATGCGATAAATCAAGTGGGTGCAAACTTGGTAGTGACACAAATCTGGGCCGTGTTATTCAAAATCAGTAAAAGTGCTATCCGGAAAATTAAATACCTTGAAACTGCCGAGTGGCAACGATCACAGATCCATACAGACGAGTGAAGGTAGATCCAAGGCTACGCCTTAAATAGGGGAAGCCATAGAGGCAATTAGAACATGATAGGGTGAGATATATATATATATATATATATATATATATACACACACATCTATATTCCATATGGCTTCTAATATAGATAAGTTTGGGGGCAATTTTAATTTTTAAAACAAAAGTAGAAAAATATCTGTTAGTAACTGTGCCTCAGAAGAATCTGAGGATCCAAAATAACTGTTCAAGAGATTAGAAAAACTATCTGTGGCACAAGTTAATAACTGGTATGACCTTATTTCTTTAGAAAACTATAATAACAATGGTCTAATACCAAGGGGTTTACAGATATATAAGAAGTGTATTTTTGAATTAGAGGAGGTTGAGGAGGTTGAGGTATACACAGAGTGGGAAAAGTCTTTAGAAGACTGCTCACTTGCCACTCTAATGAAATATAGGGAAAAAAAGTGTAATAAATTAACGGAGGAAATAAATCAAATAGAGACACATTTGAATAAATATAAAGGTGATATTTATTATAAAGAACTTGATGAGACAAACAGGCTAGCTGTAGGAAAATTAAAAAAAGAGATTAGTTCTGCTAAGAAAAGGAAATTGAATAATGCCCTAAAAGAGAAACTATGGATATCAGGGATCTCTGAGGAAGAACCTATTAATGTTGATACTGAGAATGAAATTTACACTGATGAAGTGAATAGCTTACCTATGAGGAGTGATACCTTATTTTATGTGAATGGACAATCAAAAACTAGGGGAGTAAAAACTAATAAGAATAATAAAAATAATAAAAATAAAAATAATAACAATAAAAGCAAGAATAATAAAAACAAAAACAAAAACAAAAAAACAAGTGGGTTATAGTGATCATAGGGAAAGAAAAGATGTTGGATCATATAGACATGGAAATAGGGATGCAATTGAATATAATAATGTTTCTCATCTGACTAATGACCAATATTATTATGGGAGGGGGACATATAGAAAAGTGAATGCATACTATAGGGAAGATAATCACAGACAGATGAATAGCCATGGAAATGGCAGAGGTCACAGGAGAGGAAGTGTGACTGATTCAGATTACCAAAGATTAGGTGCTAAACCAAAATCTGGGGGAAGAGGGAGGAATAGCAATTATGAGCCACCTAATCATATTGGTGGTTATTTTAATAACAATCACCTAGATTACGAGTTTTGTGTTATGAGTCAAATAGCAGCCTTGTGGCCCATAGCACATCATTTTCCCTAACACAGCCAATACAAGTCTTGTTGGTATAGGTGTACCGCAAGCCTTTTAGCCTGTAACGCAACGTAAGTACCACACTCGTAAAAAATATGTTTTTTTAATGGGATTCCCATAGTGCCAATATTACGAGTTTTGTGTTCTGGCTAAAAAGCGAGTGTTACACTCTAAAACGACAAGATCCGTAACGCCATCTAAAGTCAGTAGTTATGAGTTTTACGCTACAAAACTGTAACATAAAACTCATAACTAAAGTGTTAAAAAGTACACTAACATCCATAAACTACCTATTAACCCCTAAACCAAGGCCCTCCCGCATCGCAAACACTATATTAAATGTATTAACCCCTAATCTGCCAATCCCAATATCGCTGCCACTTTAAAAAATATTAACCCCCTATTCAGCCTATCTCTGACATCCTCGCCACTATACTAAAGTTATTAGCCTCTAAACCACTGCCCTCCTGCATCGCAAGCACTATTTAAATATTATTAACCCCTACCGTCCCCACTATACTAAAGTTATTGCCCTACACCACCGCCACTATACGAAACCTATTAACCACTAAACCGCAAGCCCCCCCACAACAAAATATACTAAACTATTAACCCCTAGACTGAAAGACCCCCACATCGAAATAAACTAAATTAAACTATTTACTCCTAAACCTAACAACCCCCTAACTTTATATTAAAATTACAATTTCCCTATCTTTAATTACATTAAAACTTACCTGTCAAATTAAAATAACTAAGTTTAAACTACCAAATAAACTGATATAATAATAAAACTAAAATTAAACTAAACTACACGTTAAAAATCCTAACACTACTCTAAAAATTACGAAATATCTAAATACAAAAACAAAAAAATACTAAGTTACAAAAAATAGCAAACACTAAATTACGGAAAATAACAAACAAAATTATCCAAAATAAAAAAGAATTACACCAAATCTAATAGCCGTATCAAAAAAAAAAGCCCATCCAAAAAAAACAAAAAACACCTAGCCTACAATAAACTACCAATGGCCCTTAAAATGGCCTTTTGTGGGGCATTGCCCCAAAGATATCAGCCCTTTTGCCTGTAAAAAAAACACAAAGACCCCCTCAACAGTAAAACCCACCACCCAACCAACCCCCCAAAATAAAAAAGCTAATTCTAAAAAAAACTAAATATATAAAAAAGAAACAGCAGCACTGTGGATTTTGCTTCAAAATCTTGTTTATTCCATCAAGGAGGGAACAAATGTAGACCACCTTTCGGGCCCACTGCCCTTATTTATGTCATACCAGTTAATACCTAAGTAAATTATTCCACACGGACATTTAATTAAGTAAATCACATAAGTGGTGTTACACGTGTGGAACCCCAAGATCCTAAACTTCTGTCCTGTTAGGGGATGTAAAAAAGTTTCACCCTTTATCATACTGTTGCAGTTAGAACATGATAAACAGGGAAAACAGTCATTCCTTTTAGATGTGATATACCAAGTGCCATCCTTTTTACAAGAACCCACATCGGCCCTTACTAGTCTGTCTATTCCTTGATCTTTTAAAAGCCATTAGGGAGGGATCCTTAAAAGCCTCCTGTTGCGGATGACACTCTCTAAGCATATACCAGTATTTTTTTATAATTCCTGAAATTTGTTTACTAAGCATATTATATTCAGTAACACAGGCCATTCTAGTAGATTTTTTTATCCTTCCCTTCACTTTCTTTGTGTCCTAAGACCTCTGATCTGGGAATTTGGTAAACTCTCTTAAAGGCATCGTCTATACTCTCCTTGGGGTAACCCCTATTAACAAATTTCTGACCATCTCCATGAGTCTGGTATATACAAGACCTAAGCTACCCATTGCCCTGAAAAGGGCATTTGTATGAGCATTGCCCTTACAATGGCATTTAGTTCTTTTACTGCCCAGACCCTAAACTAAAAAAAAAAAAACACTCAAAAAACCCTTAAAAAAGCCTAACACTAACCACCTGATGATCCACTTAAAGTTTTTGAAGTCCCTATTGGCTGTTCAAATCAGCCAATAGGATTTAAGCAGCTCTCATTCTATTGGCTGATTCATCATTCAATAGTATTAGAGTTGCTTAAATCCTATTGGCTGATTTGAACAGCCAATAGGATTTTAGCAGCTCTAATTCCTATTGGCTGATTCAAATTTTTCAGCCAATAGGAATTCAAACATCTTGGATTGCGTCCCTTGCAAAGAAGATTAAGTGTACGGCGGCGACCGTATGAAGAGGATGCTCCATGCAGGATGTCTTCAGGATGGACCTGCTCCGTGCCTCGGGGATCAAGATAGAAGATGCCACCTGGATGAAGATTGTAGAGGCCACCTGGATGAAGATTTCTCACCGCTGGGATCAGGACTTCGCTGCCGGGATGAAGATTGAAGAGGCCGCCTGGATGGAGACTTCTTTGCCACTTGGATCAGGACTTCACCGCCGGGATGAAGATTGAAGAGTCCGCTTGGTGAAGACTTCTCACCACCTGTATCAGGACTTCAACTCCGGGATGAAGAACGTTTAAGCGGGACTTCAAAAACTGTAAGTGGATTGTCGAGGGTTAGTTTTAGGCTTTTTTAAGGGTTTATTGGGTGGGTTTTATTTTTTAGTTTGGGGTATGGGCAGTAAAAGAGCTAAATGCCCTTTTCAGGGCAATGGGTAGCTTAGGGTTTTTAGATAGTTTGATTTTTATTTTGTGGGTTTGGGGGGTGGGGTTTTGTAATTTTAGTGAGTATTTGTATTTTTATTTCATAAACAGAGCTGATTTCTTTAGTAGTTTTTTTCTAGATTAGGTTTTTTATTTTGGGGTGTTTTTTATGGGTATTAGAATAGGAATATTTTTTTTATTTTTTTTGATACTTTGTTTATTTTGTGTAATGTATATTTTTAGGGTGTTTTTTTTTAGCAAAAGAGCTGTTTAACTTAGGGCAATGCCCTACAAAAGGCCCTTTTAAGGGCCCTTGGTAGTTTAGGGGGATTGTATAGTGTTAGGGGATGTTTTTTTTTTAGCAAAAAAGCTGTTTAACTATGGGCAATGTCCTACAAAAGACCCTTTTAAGGACCCTTGGTAGTTTGGGAGGTGGGGGATTGTATAGTGTTAGGGAGGTTTGTATTTTTTTTTAGAAAAAGAGCTGTTAAGAGCATGTTAAGGGCCCCCCAAAGGCCCTTTTAAGGGACCTTGGTAGTTTTTTTTAAAAAAGGGTATTAGAATAGGAATAATCTTTATTTTTTGGATAATTTTTTTTTTTTTTTTTTTTTTGTAATGGTAGTTTTTTTTTATTTTTTGTAAGGGTAGGTTTTTTATTTTTTGTAATGTAAGGTTTTAGTGTAAGGGAGGTTATGTTTTATTTCACCGGTAAGTTTGTATTTATTTTAGCTAGGTAGTTAGTAAATAGTTAATAACTATTTACTAACTAGTCTACCTAGTTAAAATAAATACAAACCTACCTGTGAAATAAAAATTAAACATAAGCTAGCTACAATGTGACTATTAGTTATATTGTAGCTACCTTAGGTTTTATTTCACAGGTAAGTATTTAGTTAATAATTGTAAATTTAATTTTGATTTAATTTCATTATGTTAAAGTTAGGGGGTGTTAGGGTTAGGTTTAGGGTTAGGGTTAGGAATAGGGTTAGGGTTACGTTAGGGTTAGGTTTAGGGGTTAATATAGTTTAATTTAGGTTGTTGCGATGTGGGGGCTGGCGGTTTAGTGGTTAATAACTTGTTTTAGTTGCGGAAATGTTGAGGAGCGGCGGTTTAGGGGTTAATAACTTGGGGTGCGGCGGAATATTTGTCCGTTTCAGTTGCAAGGAAATTATATAGAGGTTTTTGCACAACTATTACAAAAATTTGGATTTGATTTGTGAGAAAAACAAAGAAAAGGCTGTAAAAAGAAACTTGACTAAAAATTAACAAGAATCTCTCCGCCTTCTAATAAATGACACTAGTATTGTGATTAGGAGTGCCAAAAAGGGCAGAGGGATTGTTGTACAGGATAGAATAGCATATTTAAAAGAAGCATTTCGTCTATTGGATGATAAGAAAACTTATATAACTCTTGGTTGGAACCCTACAGAAGGGTTTAAAAAAGAATATGATGCCCTAATAGAGAAAGGTAGGGAAGAAGGTATTTTGAAAAAATCCAAATATGAATTTTTGATGGTTAGGGAGTCAAAACTGGCAGTGTTTTATCACCTCCCCGAAATTCACAAGGGGTTGGTGGACCCACCCGGGAGACCGATCATTTCGGGGAGTGGCTCACTTGCCACAAAATTGTCTGAATATGTGGATCATCTATTAAAAACAATGGTCTCTTGTTTACAATTATATGTTAGGGATAATCCTTATGTACGTTACGTCCCTATATACATCTACCCTCATAATTTAGGGATCAGTGCGGGTGAATACTTTTTCCAGAGATACAATTATATTAATTTAGAACAGAGAAAACTCATAAAAGAATCTATTCGGTTCATATTGGAATGGAATTATTTCCTCTTTGAAGACAGATACTGCCTCCAGACCACAGGAACTGCGATGGGGACAACATTTATATATTTTTTGGTGGGAGGATATGAATGTGTTTTCAAAGAACAATTTTTCAGGAAATATTATAAATGGTTTAACTTTATAGATGGTATTCTAATCGTGTGGAAGGGGGATGAAGGTAGCATAGAGGGTCTAGTAGAACTTTTTAAATCTTAGATTCACAGAGTGTCATCATAAAGACACCATCACCTTTCTGGATCTTGAACTTGGCCATGAGGATAGGAGAGTGAAAACTAAACTATTTAGGAAATCCACAGACACTAAGGGATATCTTCATGCCCATAGGTGTCACAAAAAAAGAATGGATTAACAACATTTCTTATGGCCAATATCAAAGAATACGGAGAAACTGTACTAATATGAGTGATTTTGATCAAGAGTCAGAAATAGCTGGCAATACATTAAGAGCTAAAGGATATCCAGAAGATTTGTTGAGGGATAAACAACAAAAAGTAAGATCTATGGATAGGGAACAGTTGTTTGAGAAGAACATCCATAAAAATACAGATCCCAAAAATGGTCCCCCTATGTTTATTACTAAGTATAACACAGCACACAAAGAAATTAAGAAGGCCATCAACAAACATTGGCCTATTTTAAGGCAGGACCCCTTACTAAAAGATATTGTATCAGAGAGAGGGAAAGTAATCTTTTGTAAAAATAAAAACCTCAAAATGATGCTTGCCACAAGCAGCCTGAGGGGTACTAATATAAGTAAAATATCTAATATATTTTTTTTAAAGACTAAAGGATTCTATACATGTGGTAGAAAAAAACTGCACTACACGTGCACATGCAAATAGGAATAATAAGTCTTTTTCAGGGAATATGGATAATAAGGTGTATGAAATTAATAATTTTTTAATTGTAACTCAAGAAATGTAGTCTATTGTTTATCCTGCTCGTGCGACCTTATTTATATACGTAGGTTGCACAAAGCACTGTTTGAAAACAAGATTTTCTGAGCACCTGAGAAATATTGAACAGGGAAATGTGAATCATGGTTTTTCAGCTCATTTTGCTTTGGCTCACAATAAGGACTTGAGCTGTCTGAGAGTTAAAGCCGTTGACTGGATTAAACCTCATCCAAGAGGAGGCGATACAGTATTCACTCTCATACAGTGAGATACCATTTGGATATACTCCCTTAATTCCCTGGAACCAAGGGGATGAATAGAAATATAGATCTGATAGCTTGTATAGTGGATCAATAGCAGTTACTATGTATGTAATAAATTCCCATAGTTTTTTGGAAGTTCCTCTTATCTATGTGTTTCTGTGTAATTTTATTAATTATAGATATGTAGATACACATGTGTTATTACACTCAAATGTGTCCATTGAGAAAATGTATTGAAAATATTTTGTATCTTTTATTGCTACATTTTTTGGGGGCGTATTTGTATTGATTTATTCCCCTATATGTTTAAGAGAGTGATGTGCTTTGTGATTAAAATGTATCTTGAGTAGCTTTTTCCTATATGTATATACACATAATCAAATATTTTTAATGGTGTGATTTTTTACAAATGTTTTTATCAAATTTCTTTTTTATGAGTAGGATCAAATTGTTAATGGTATTTGAATGCATAAAGGTAATCTGATATTAATGGACAATGACATCGTTTGTAAGTTTAGTGAAAAAAATTGTTCCACCTTATTATCATGATGTAAACTTTGATTGGAGCACAAGACGCTTAAAACCGAGGATGCTTTGATGGATGGGCAGCCTCTGACGAAGTAAAGAGGACCTCACAAAACACGTTCGGCAACGCCCACCAATCCCGCAAGACTTGCTTGGAAGCACTCCAACCAGCTTAGAAGGCCCTCGAAAGCAGCCGCGGCTTTCTGGATTGGAAGCGCTGATTAATTAAGATGCCTAACAGACTGTATGCTGGATCTTAAAGGAACTTGGAGATTAAGATATATCCCTTAATGAACTGCAGGGTTCCTATTGACGACCATTGGACTTATTGCTGTTTATGCACTATCGCTATATATGCGATCACCGCTTTTCCAATACCTCATATATGTTTGAGGTTACCACATGTGAGTGCGCTGATTGTTGTTTTTATTTGTAATAAAATCTGTTTTATATGGTTTACACTTGGAGTGGCTTTGCGCTGTTTCTCCCCTTTTTGTTTTTACATGTTATGCTAAGAGGTGTTCAAGCACCTGTTTGATTAAGAGCAGCATCACCACCTGGTATTTAACTGTTTCAAGGACACATTAGTGAATTTTAGCTTTCACAGCACATGTACTTGGTATATTTGTGTGAGTATTGTTTTTAGATGCATATATAGAGCTTTTATATGCGTTTTATTACATACCATATTTATTAATTGAATGTGAATGTGTATTTTTTGTAATTTTTATTTTACTAACACTTATTTCTGGCGCTCATAGATATATGTGTGTTTGTTGTTTAGGAACTAATATTAAAAGCTATACGCAAACAATGGCATCTTGTTAGTGACTGTATTACAGAGGTTAAGTAATTTAATAGTTATCCTATGCCTGCTTATAAGAGAAGTGGTAATTTGAGAGAATCTAATTAGAGCTGACATAGGTTCTAGTAAATAATTGATACAAACATTCATTATCAAGAAAAACTTTGGGATGTGTGAACTGTGGTTCGGTCATTAAGGGTCCCTACTTTACACATCCTCTCACTGGTCACAAGTTTTTCCACAACAGACATTATAACTCCTCTTATGTTATTTATTTGATAAAATGCCCATGTGGGCATGGTTATGTTGGGGAGACCACAAGACGGGTCAGAGATCGGATGAATGAACACAAGAGTACTATCCATAGTGGAATATTAACTGCACCAGTAGCAGCACATTTTATACATGAGGGTCACCAGATAAATCAACTACACTTTCAAGTGATTGAGAAGGTTGACACACCTAGGTGAGTAGGTAATAGGGAAATATTGTTGAAGCAACGTGAGGTCTTTTGGAAATTCAAATTAAATACTATGAAACCCAATGGGTGAAATAAAGAAATTAACTGGTCAGTATTCTACTTAATATGCTATAAATGGTTTAATTATGTATGAATATTATATCTGACCGATTACATGTTTGGTTAAATTGCTTTGCTGTAATTACATCTATTTCCTAATACTTTATAGTATTGTTTTTAACGTATTAGTTAGATTGTATATGTATTTGGATATTGTGTTTTTTTATTGTAATATATTATTTATATATACTTCACTGCCCTCTAGTGGTTGAATATGTGTATTCAGGTGATATTTATCTATAGTGATAAAGGGGCGGTATTAGACCTAATTAAGTAATGACATCATTATTTGAATAGACTATAAAGGAAGGCAGGACAGTGTTAGTGGGTATCACATGCCTAAGGGGATTGCTCACAAACGTTGTGTACCCTTGATCCCCATGTCTACTCAATAAAGGGATTTTAGCAAGCCGTAAGGAACACTTCTGCCCTTCTTGGATGAAGACTTCTGCCTGTCTGGAGGACCACTTCGCCCGGCTTGGATGAAGACGTCTCCCAGTAAGTCGATCTTCAGGGGGTTAGTGTTAGGTTTTTTAAGGGTGTATTGGGTGGGTTTTATTTTTTAGATTAGGGTTTGGGCGGCAAAAGAGCTAACTGCCCTTTTAAGGGCAATGCCCATCCAAATGCCCTTTTCAGGGCAATGGGGAGCTAAGGTTTTTTTAGATAGTATTTTATTTGAGGGGTTGGTTGTGTGGGTGGTGGGTATTACTGTTGGGGGGGTTGTTTGTATTTTTTTTACAGGTAAAAGAGCTGATTACTTTGGGGCAATGCCCCGCAAAAGGCCCTTTTAAGGGCTATTGGTAGTTTAGTTTAGGCTAGGTTTTTTTTTTTGGGGGGGGGGGTTATTTTAATAGGGATATTAGATTAGTTGTAATTAGTTTAAATTTCTGTAATTTGTTTATTATTTTCTGTAATTTAGTGTTTGTTTGTCTTTTAACTTTAGCTAATTTAAATTAGGTAATTGTATTTAATTTAGTTAATTTATTTAATTATAGTCTATTTTTAGGTGTTAGTGTAACTTAGGTTAGGTTTTATTTTACAGGTAAATATGTATTTATTTTAGCCAGGTAGTTATTAAATACTTAAGAACTATTTATTAACTATTCTACCTAGTTAAAATAAATACAAACTTGCCTGTAAAATAAAAATAAATCCTAAAATAGCTACAATGTAACTATTAGTTATATTGTAGCTATCTTAGGGTTTATTTTATAGGTAAGTATTTAGTTTTAAATAGGAATAATGTAGTTAATGATAGTAATATTTATTTAGATTTATTTAAATTATATTTAAGTTAGTGGGTGTTAGGTTTATGGTTAGACTTAGGTTTAGGGCTTAATAACTTTAATATAGTGGTGGCGACGTTGGGAGTGGCATATTAGGGGTTAATAATATTTAACTAATGTTTGCGAGGCGGGAGTGCGGCGGTTTAGGGATAATATGTTTATTATAGTGGCAACGACATTGGGGGTGGCAGATTAGGGATTAATAAGTGTAGATAGATGGTGGCGACATTTGGGGCAACAGATTAGGGGTTAATAAATATAATGTAGGTGGCAGCGATGTTGGGGTCAGCAGATTAGGGGTTCATAAATATAATGTAGGTGGCGGCGGTGTCCGGAGCGGCAGATTAGGGGTTAACATTTTTATTTTAGTATTTGCGATGCTGGAGGGCCTTGGTTTAGGGGTTAATAGGTAGTTTATGGGTGTTAGTGTACTTTTTAGCACTTTAGTTATGAGTTTTATGCTACAGCGTTGTAGTGTAAAACTCATAACTACTGACTTTTAAAAGCGTTAGGACTCTTTACGGGGTAGGGTGTACCGCTCACTTTTTGGCCTCCCAGGACAGACTCGTAATACCGGCGCTATGGAAGTCCCATAGAAAAACGACTTTAAGAAGTTTACGTAAGTCGTTTTGCGGTAAGGCCAAAAAAGTGTGTGTTGCCCCTAAACCTTCAAGGCCTCTTAATGCTGCTTTTTTACCCTAACACACAACTCATAATCTAGCCGATTGCTTGCTCATGCCATTTATGAACATATATTTTATAAAGATAAAAGTTAACAAGTTAAAAATAATTCACAACACATTTCTCAGTTTAACACTGTTTCATCAGGTGAATAGCAATCATCTCCACATACCAGATATTTATAACAGCAAATTGGATTCCTCATATGATGACTGTGCATGTGTTTTACCATCTATGATGTCTACACTGACGTGTAGTCCACTCCAATCAAACAGTAACAAAACAATATATGTGCTTTTATAAGCTTTTAGGCCGTTACACATCTTTTAATGATTGAGTGTTTGACTACTAAGGAAGGGTCTTTTTCACTGAAATGTAGCCTTGTTACACCTTATACTAGCAAATCAATGTTTATACTTATACACATTTAAATCAAATGCACCTAGATTACAAGTTTTGCGCTATAGAAGGTGCAAAACGAATGCATAAAAAGTTGCGTTATTTTACCCTCCACAGCACTGCCATTACGAGTTTTTAAAAAGCTGCTTTGTGTGTGCGATATGGTTGCGATGAACTCCATACCGCACAAAATACAAGCGTTCGTTTGACGATCTCGTGCACGCTTTCCCCATAGACATCAATGGGGAGAAAGTGTTAGAAAAAAACCACCTGCGATCGCGGAATGAAGAAGCTCTGTAACGCAACCCCATTGATGTCTATGGGGAAAAAAACACCCTAACATAAACCCCACGTCTAAACACCCCTAATCTGCTGCCCCCGACATCGCCGACACCTACATAAATTTATTAACCCTAATTCTGCCACCCCTGATGTCCCTGCCACTGAATAAATCTATTAACCCCTAATCTGCCGCTCCCGATATCGCTGCCACTATAATAAAGTTATAAACCCCTATTCCCCCACATCCCAACATCGCCCACACTATAATAAAGATATTAACCCCTATTCCACTGCTCTCTGACATCGCAGCCACTAAATAAAGTTATTAACCCCTAAACCTCTGGACTCCCACATCACTGCCACTAAACAAACCTATTAACCCCTAAATTGCCAGCCCCCCACATCGCAAAAAAATAAATTAAAATATTAACCCCTAAACCTAACAACCCCCTAACTTTAAATTAAAATTACAAGATCCCTATCTTAAAATAATTAAAAACTTAGCTGGGAAATTAAAAAAACCTAAGTTTAATCCCTTAATGACCACAGCACTTTTCTATTTTCTGTCCATTTGGGACCAAGGCTATTTTTTACATTTTTGCGGTGTTTGTGTTTAGCTGTAATTTTCCTCTTACTCATTTACTGTATCCACACATATTATATACAGTTTTTCTCGCCATTAAATGGACTTTCTAAAGATACCATTATTTTCATCATATCTTATAATATACTATAAAAAAAATATAAAATATGAGGAAAAAATGGAAAAAAACACACTTTTTCTAACTTTGACCCCCAAAATCTCTTGCATATCTACAACCACCAAAAAACACCCATGCTAAATAGTTTCTAAATTTTGTCCTGAGTTTAGAAATACCCAATGTTTACATGTTCTTTGCTTTTTTTGCAAGTTATTGGACAATAAATACAAGTAGCACTTTGCTATTTCCAAACCACTTTTTACATTGGAACATTGATATCTTTCAGTAATCCCTGAATATCCCTTGACATTTATATAT
Source organism: Bombina bombina (assembly GCF_027579735.1). NCBI lineage: Eukaryota > Metazoa > Chordata > Amphibia > Anura > Bombinatoridae > Bombina > Bombina bombina. Next base: position 657,203,131 of record NC_069503.1, on the reverse strand, counting down.
ATTTTTTTAGAAGACAACCCAAAGTATTGATCTAGGACCATTTTGGTATATTTCATGCCACCATTTCACCACCAAATACGATCAAATAAAAAAATTGTTCACTTTTTCACAAATTGTTTCACAAACTTCAGGTTTCTCACTGAAATTATTTACAAAAGACTTGTGAAATTATGGCATAAATGGTTGTAAATGCTTCTCTGGGATCCCCTTTGTTCAGAAATAGCAGACATATATGGCTTTGGTGTTGCTTTTTGGTAATTAGAAGGCCGCTAAATACCACTGCACACCACTCGTGTATTATGCCCAGCAGTGAAAGGGTTAATTAGGGAGCATGTAGGGAGAATCTAGCGTTAATTTTAGCTTTAGTGTAGTGTAAGAAATGACAAGAAGAAAACAGCGCATCCACGAATCACAGCAGCGTTTATTCAGGTAAATGACACACACAGAAAATTGCACACTTACAAGATGACAGTAATGTATGAGCGGTAATGCCTTCTGGCTAGTTGTCTTTCGCCTGTAGCAAATCTCAGCGGGAACACCTCAGACGCCGACCAGCAGCACCAAGAGACCCACTTCCTGTCACATACAGCAGGTGCCAAAGAGAAACTCAAAAGAGCAGCAGTCCTAAACACTTTGATGGTAGGAGTTAGTTACCCTACGCGTTTCCTCTGCACACGGGCAGACTTCTTCAGGGGTATATGAAAATACAAGCTAACAAACTACCTGTAGGACTGCAATTTATACACACACCTGACATACTTCCTCTCAGGAAGGGATTTACATTTTTACCACATATATCCTAATACACTCGTATCTGACAGATTACTTGGATTATATGGGCACTAGTGGTTAAAAAAGGCTCACACATATATAACTACACTAAAATAGCAACATATCTAAACAAGTATTAAATGCATTTAGCTGTATAAAAATAGATATATATAGCTATATTATAATTCATAAAATCATTTGATCCATATAAAAACACCAACATAAATGCAAACAATGTATAAAGCCACAAGAATTAATCAAGATATAAAACTAGCCCAATACTAAATCTATATTAAAAAAAAAAAAAAAAATCTATAAAAAAAAAAAAAACTCTATAAAAAACTCTATCTCTAGTAGACCTAATACTAAAATTTATAATAAGATAAGCCTAATATTTATTACCTAAAAAATTGAGGATGTGGAGTATTACATTTATTAAATACCTAAATAAATAAAATAGATGAATTTTTTTTTTTTTTTTTTTTTTTTTTTTTTTTAACCCATGAATGCCTGGAGGTCAATATCAATATTTAAACCTTCTGGTTCCAAACACTCTAAGCGATGGATCCATTTGGTTTCGCACTTTCTAAGTAGCAACAATCTCCTATTAGGACATGGTCCAGGTTTAATTTGTTCCAAAATTCTAATCTTCAAATCACTAAAATCCCTATTATGTACATAATTGAAATGGTTAGATACACTATGTTTATCATACCCTGATTTAATGTTCTCAACGTGTTCGTACCACCTTCTTTTTATACATCTTTTTGTACGACCTACATATATTTTCCCACATTTACATAACAATTGGTAAACCACATATGTGGATTTACAGTTTGTTCTACCCTCTATTATGTATTTTTTACTTTTATCAAAGTTGTATATTTCATTACCCTTCAAGACATGATCGCACATGATACAATTTTTTCTAAAACATTTAAAAGTACCAGCTTGTGCTTGCAGCCAGTGGGAGGAGGGAATAATGTTACTTTTTAATTTTGAGGGAGCCACCATACTTTTTAAGTTCCTATTTTTCTTAAAGATAACCTGGGGATTCATTCCTATTTGATCTTTTAAAATAGGGTCACCCCTTAGTACTTCCCAGTGTTTCTTCAAAATGTTCTTAACTACTTGAGCACCCTCATTATATGTGGTGATAAATTTAACCTGACTGTGGTTATCCTGGAATCTGTTGTTATTCTTGGTACTCTTATAATCTCTGGGGAAAGTTCTACACTTTTCCTTTGCCTCTTCAATTAAATCTCTGTTATATCCTTTTACTAACAGTTTATTTTCCAGAACTTTGGCCTCGTCCATATAGTCATCCTCATATGTACAGTTCCGCCTAATGCATCTAAACTGTCCATAAGGGATATTGTCCTTCCACCTTTTTAAGTGTCCACTGCTGGCATTTAAAAAGCCATTTCTGTCTGATGGCTTTCTAAAGTTTCTAACAGCCACTTTATTTTCTTTTATGAAAAGGGTAATATCTAAAAAATCGATAGAATCTCTGTTAGTACAACTCGTGAAAGTGAGATTATATGCATTGTTATTCATGTATTTTAAAAATTCACTTGCTTCTTCTTCCATTCCTTTCCATATAAGTACTATATCATCTATATACCTGTAAAACTTTTGTATATTATCTCTATATCGATTATTTTTCCAAATACATTTATTCTCATAATAGGCCATATAGATGTTGGCATATGACGGTGCCATTGTGGTACCCATGGCCGTACCCTGTATTTGCCTGTAGAAAGTTCCCTCAATCTGAAAATAATTATATTCTAATATAAAATAAATAGCTTCTGTCAGAAAATCTACATGGATTTCTGGGATATTCCATCCTCCACACATCTCTCTAAAGGCAACTACACCTAAATCATGGGGGATATTTGTGTAGAGGGCGGAAACATCACATGTCATCCAAATGAAGTTAGGGTCCCATTCCATACCTTCTACTTTATTTATAATATCAGCTGTATCTCTAATGTATGATTTTATTGTTTTGACCATTGGTTGAAGGTACCAGTCAATGTACACTGACAAATTACTTCCTATGGAATCTATGCCGGATATAATAGGCCTTCCGGGGGGTCTCAAGGGGTCCTTATGGATCTTCGGGATGTGATAAAAAATGGGTATTTTAGGGCAAGGATTATACACATATCCAAATTCATCACTAGATAAAATTTCCCTTTGTTTGGCCTTAATCAGTATATTTCTCAAGATCTTATTATATTCAGCTGTGGGATCACTCTTTAGTTTATAATAGGTGGTGTTGTCGCTGAGTAATCTGTCAGCCTCAGCGATGTAGTCCCCTCGATTCTGAACAACAATCCCACCCCCCTTATCCGCTTGCCTAATTACCACACTAGTATCTTTAGTTAACTCCTTCAGGGCTTTTCTTTCTTGTATAGTGATATTATCATTAAACTTATGTACAAAATGTCCCACCTTCTTATCAAAGGCCTCGTTAAAATCTTTAGTGACTAAATCATTAAATATTTTTATATATTCCCCTTGAGCATGAATGGGATTAAACATGGATTTACGTTTTAAATCACTGTGTTGTATACCTATCTCTTCCTCATGAATACTCAGATCAGTAAAACTTAAATTAATATCAATATTATCTTGTTGATAATCATATTGTTCTTTTTCAAGGGACTTAAGGATAGACAGGGACTTAATGTCCTTTGAGTCTAGCATAGATGTACTTCTGGTAATTTGATCCTTTAGATAGTACCTCTTTAGGGTTAATTTCCGTACATATATTTGGAGATCAATATACATTTCAAACTTATTGGGGGGATGTTTAGGAGCAAATTTTAACCCTTTGCCCAAAAGTTTAATTTCATGGTCATTTAGTACTTTATCCGATAGATTAAAAATATCTTGTTTAGCTCTTTCTAATTCATCCTTGCATTTTTTCTTTCCCTGAACCAGTACCCCTCCTCTACATCCTCTCTTTGTTCTCTTCCTCTTTTTACAGGTTCCCTCCTCATTTCCCCTTCTTGTCTCCAATTCCCCTGATATTGTCTCTGTTCCCTCGGTGGACCCCAATTCTGTCTCCCCCTCTCTAAAAAAGAAGACGAAGAGGGAGGGTGAGAAGGGGGATAATTCCTATTCGTATTATTATGTCTATTCTGCTGATAAGGCTGCCCCCTAGGTCCCTGAAATTTGGGTTTAGCTCCTTGTGAGTACCAATCTATGATTTCTTCTTCATTATTCCTACTAAATACATCATATCTATTACTGTGTGCCATGTTAGGTACCTCTTTCTCAAAATTACTGTTATGGGTGGGATATTGGTGTACCTGTACACTATTCTTTTCTTTGGGTCTAGATTTATTCCCCTTAGATTCTACTAAGTTCCAGGCTCCCTCCTTGCTATGAGCCTTGTCTTTGTTAGTTACACATTTAGGTTCATTATTGGTCACCTAAATGAATAGTGAATAAAGAGAAAGTAAATGTGACCAATAATGAACCTAAAATGGCGGGGACAATTGTGGGGTGGGGGAGGGAATGGAGCTGTTTGGGAGGGATCAGGGGGTCTGATGTGTCAGGTGGGAGGCTGATCTCTACACTAAAGCTAAAATTAACCCTGCAAGCTCCTTACAAACTACCTAATTAACCCCTTCACTGCTAGCCATAATACACGTGTGATGCGCAGCAGCATTTAGCTGCCTTCTAATTACCTAGAAAGCAACGCCAAAGTCATATATGTCTGCTATTTCTGAACAAAGGGGATCCCAGAGAAGCATTTACAACCATTTGTGCCATAATTGCACAAGCTGTTTGTAAATAATTTCAGTGAGAAACCTAAAATTGCGAAAAAATTTGATCGCATTTGGTGGTGAAATGGTGGCATTAAATATACCAAAATGGGCCTAGATCAATACTTTGGGTTGTCTACTACACTACACTTAAGCTAAAATTAACTCTACAAGCTGCCTACATGCTCCCTAATTAACCCCTTCACTGCTGGGCATAAAACACGTGTGGTGCGCAGTGGCATTTAGCAGCCTTCTAATTACCAAAAAGCAACACCAAAGCCATATAAGTCTGCTATTTCTGAACAAAGGGGATCCCAGAGAAGCATTTACAACCATTTATGCCATAATTGCATAAGTTGTTTGTAAATAATTACTGTGAGAAACCTAAAGTTTGTGAAAAAGGGAACAATTTTTTTTTATTTGATCGCATTTGGCGGTGAAATGGTGGCATGAAATATTCCAAAATTGGCCTAGATCAATACTTTGGGTTGTCTACTACACTACACTTAAGCTAAAATTAACTCTACAAGCTGCCTACATGCTCCCTAATTAACCCCTTCACTGCTGGGCATAAAACACGTGTGGTGCGCAGTGGCATTTAGCAGCCTTCTAATTACCAAAAAGCAACGCCAAAGCCATATAAGTCTGCTATAATGGCATGTCTGGCACACAGTGTTGGGGCAAGGGTCCATCTGACCACTGATACCTGGTCTGCCAAGCATGGTCAGGGCAGGTATATCACCTACACTGCGCACTGTGAAGCGGGCGTAACCCTTACACTACCTGATCGATACAACATCATACCTGATGTTTTAAAGCACATTATTCCAAACAATTTAGGAATGTTAGGTGATTTATGCCCTTTATGGATTAAAACCAGACTCTGCATCAACTATGTAATTTTCCATGGGAGTTTTGCCATGGATCCCCCTCCGGCATGCCACAGTCCAGGTGTTAGTGCCCTTGAAACAACTTTTCCATCACTCTTGTGGCCAGAAAGAGTCCCTGTGGGTTTTAAAATTCGCCTGCCTATTGAAGTCTATGGCGGTTCACCCGGTTCGCCCGTTCGCAAACTTTTGTGGAAGTTTGCGTTCGCCGTTCACGAACCCAATTTTTTAGGTTCGCGACATCACTATGAAAGTGATCAAGATTGCTTCTACCGCTTTCCAAAACCAACTATGTACGCTGTACATCCTCGGTCGTTAAGTGTATTTTTTTTTAGAACGTACGGTGTACGGCATCAGTTCTTAAGGGGTTAAATTATAAATTATACTAACATTACTATTAAACTAAATTAAATTTCTCTTAAAAAAAAACTAACACTACTAAAAAAATTAAATCTACAGTTACAAAAATTTAAAAATACTAAATTACAAAAAATAAAAAAATAATAAATTACAAAAAATAAAAAATACTAAATTTAAAAAAATACAAACAAAATTAGACTAAATGAAAACAATTACACCTATTCTAATAGCCCTTTCAAAATAAAAAATCCCCTCAAAATAAAAACACCCCCTAGCCTACAATAAACTACCAATAGCCCTTAAAAGGGCCTTTTGTAGGGCATTGCCTGAAAGAAATCAGCTCTTTTCCCTGTAAAAAAATATAAAGACCCCCCCAACAGTAAAACCCACCACCTAACCAAATCCCCAAAATAAAAAACCTAACTCTAACAAAAACCTAAGCCCTGAAAATGGCATTTGTATGGGCATTGCCCTTAAAAGAGCATTCAGCTCTTTTTCATTGCCCTTTAAAGGGCATTTAGCTCTTTTAAGAATGCCCAAAACCTAATCTAAAAAAAAAAACACCCCAAATTTTTTTATAAAATCCCAACACTAACCCCCTACGATCCACTTACAGTTTTTGAAGTCCGGACATCCATCCTCATCCAAGAGGCAAAGTCTTCATCCAGGCGGCAAGTTCTTCATCTATCCAGGCGAAGTCTTCTATCTTCAGCTTTTACTGTTGGGTCTTAGTGTACTTTGTAACAGTTTAGTTATGAGTTTTGTGTAACAGTTTTGTTGTGTAAAACTTATAACTTCTGTTCCCAGATTGCAAAACGGATCGTGTCGGTATAGGGTGTATTGCAAGCTTTTTAGCCTCACCGCAAAACTTGTAATGGCAGCTCTATGGAAATCCCATGCAAAAACATCATTTTTTCAAGTGCGGGACTGATGTTGCGTTACAGGCTAAAAGGCTTGCGGTACAGCTATACCGACAAGATTCGTAATGGCTGCGTTGCTATTTTAACCCTGAATTTGCAATTTTTTCAGTGTTAAAACACGAACGCAAAACTCGTAATCTAGGTGACGGTCTTTTGGAGTCTGAGGAACTAGAAGTCCATGAATTTCATCTCCAATGACTGGGGTATACACTTGCTGGACGGCGTAATAAGGTCCAGACCGCTGGTATAGAACTTCATCAGTGCTTTTCAATTTGTGAGTATTTTTACTTATGATCTTAATCACATACACCTGAATTACAAGTTTTGCGGTACGGCTATACGGCTGAAAAATTGGCCTTTGCGTGCAGAATGGAAGTTCACCCGTATTACAAGTGGCGATGGTAAGGCTATACAGCTATCGTTTTAGCCTATAGCACAACTCTCCATTCCGCACTCAAAAAATGGCTTTTGACTGTAGAATTTTCAGGTCACCCATAAAACAGGTTGTGTGGTCTGGCTATTAGGCTAGCGTTATAGCCTATACCGCAACTATCCTTTCCACTATCAAAAACCAGTAGTTATGGATTTTGCAAAACAAAAATGATTCACAAAACTCATAACAAAAATTACACTAACACCCATAAATTACCTATTAACCCCTAAACATCCATCCCGCCGTATCGCAAATACTTTAATAAACCTATTAACCCCTATTCTGCTGCCCATCCACCCACATCACGACTACCTAAATTAAAGTATTAACTACTAATCAGCCACCCCCGCATCACCAACACGAAATAAACCTATTAACCCCTAAACCGCTATCCCCCACATTGCTTCTACTAAAATAAAACTATTATCCCCTAAACCACCGGCACCCCACATCGCTACTAATAAAATAAACATATTAAACCCTAAACTGCCATCCCCCCACATCGCAACTACTAAATAAACCTATTAGCCCCTAAACCATTGGCCCCCCACATCGAGACACACTTAATGAACCCCTAAACCTAACACCTGCTAACTTTAAATTAAAGTTACAATATAACTACCTTAAAATAAATAAAAACTTAACTGTGAAATAAAAAAAAGCTAAGATTAAACTATAAATAAACCTAACATTACAATTTTAAAATACTAAAATAAATTAAAATTAAAAAAACCTAAATGACAAAATTAAAAAATCCTAACACTACAAAAAAAATAAAAAATATAACATTACAAAAAAAACCTCTAAAATTACGGGAAAAAAATCTATAATAAACGAAAAGATCCAATAATAAATAATAATAAAATAATAATAAAAATGCACTAACCCCAAAATAGGTACTCACCTTTCCTGAAGTCCGGTGGTGTAGGTTTTCTTCCCTTCTTCCAGGCGACTCCATCTTCATTCAGTGCAGAGACATCTTCTTTCTTCATCCTGAGCGAAGGTGGCACGGAGCAAAGGCGGCCGTGGGGCAGGAAGGGCAGCTGTGGAGCCATCCAGTGCGGAGGATCCTCTTCATGCATTTGTCACTGCACAATGACAATTGAATGTTAGGTACCCGTTTTATTTTGGGGTACCTTGCGTTCCTAGTGGCTTAAATTTTGAATTCAGCCAATAGGATAATAGTTGCTTAAATCATATTTGCTGCTGTTGTTTTTTTAGATTAGGGATTTTTTAATTTTTTAATGGCACTAAAGAGCTTATGGTTTTTTAGAGTTAGTTTTTTTTATTTTGTGGGGTTGGTTGGGTTGGGGGTTTACTGTTAGGTGTACTTTGTAATTTTTTAATGCAAAAGAACTGTTTAACTTAGGGCAATGCCCTACAAAAGGTAATTGTTAGATTAGAGGGTGTTTTTATTTTGGGGTAGTCTTTTTGTTTTTATAGGGGTATTAGAATAGCTTTAATTTTTATTATTTTAGGTAATTTTTATTTTTTTATTTTTTGTAATCTTAGATATGTTTTATTTTTTGCAATTTTAGAGTTTTTGTAATGTTAGTTTTTTTGTAATGTTAGGTTCTTTTTATTTTTTAGTAGTGTTAGGATTTTTTCATTTTGTAATTTAGTTTTTTTATTTTTAGATTAATTTAGTTTGTTAAAATAGTAATGTTAGGGCTTTCGAGAGGCTCTGAGGGAGGAGCGCAGGTGTGTGGTCAGGTGCTGCACCTGCTCTGTTCTATCCTCCTACAAGCCACTGGCGAGCTTCGCGCCTAAACCCTATGACCAGAGGCGGCTTGTACAGCGAGAAACTACTGCTGCCGCTACTCGAGCCCCATAGTGCCACACCATTGCACTAACATTGCATGACACAGACTTTGCTTGGGTGCTTCTGTGAATAAAAAGTACAGTCTATCTATCTATACAATACCACAACTCTGCACAGCGGGCATCACTCTGAATCGGAGCCTGGATCTGGAGCTTCAGTCTGCAGCCCAGATGACCGAACCCTTCCTGTCTTGGAATGTCTTTTCAAGATAACTTGCCTTGCTGGTTCTCTATCACCGCCTATTGATGGTGGCATCCCCCCTACGCTGACTGCTCATTTGGGCTGGCTACTCTTCTCTTCCCTGCCGCTCCAACTGCTGGACGCTGAGAGGGGCTCAGCTGATATCCTCCCACCCTGGCTCCTATGTTTGTAACTCCCTAGGCGACTACTACAAGAGTGTCTGGAGACTTGCGGAGACTTCACTTACCTTCTGTCACTTGCCGCTCCTTGCTGTGGCTGCGGGTGGGCCGTGGATCTTCTCGGTGCCCTGGTGTGCTCCCGTGGCTTTCTGCCTCTTCCTCTTCCGCCTGCTTCACGTACAGGTTCCTCCTAGTGCTGGTTGCCCTTAGTCTGCCTGCCTCGGCCTGTCTCTCTGAATGATACCTCCCCTCCCACCGGTGCTGCGTGAGGGGGGGCTGCCGTGGGCCATTGCGCTCAATTGAATTCTTTACCGAGAGCAGCGGACTCGTTATACAGGCAGCCTGGCCTGATTTTTGGAGACACCCTTCCTTTCAGATCTAGCTGAGAAGTTGGCTTTTTTAAAAAAAAAGGGAGGCCATTGATCCAGGATCTGAACCACCGAGAGCAGTAATTGGGCTATACTGCACGCTCTGGTTCTACTACATCAGCTCTTCCCCCCCCCACCGGTGCTGCGCGGGGGGGCACTGGCCCTGCAGCATCTTTTCCTCTTCACCTATAATAGCAGCTGTGGCAACAGGAGCTTACCAACAGGGTCAGGTACTCTTCCTTTTTTTTTTTTTTTTTTTTCCAACAGGGTCATTTCAATGGGAAGCATTATGAAATATCTGAACTTTAATCTTCAACTCTGATACAAGTGACTCTTATTTTTAAGACAAACTCGCTCCTTGCAACAGAAGAGTTGTTTAAGATAATTATATGCTTCTTTACCTCTTGGGGATAATAATTGATTACTTGCTTAAGTCATGATTTGAAAAGGATAGTTTTAATTCCGCAATTAGTAAAAAATAAAAAAATAAAATTTAGTTTAGCTTCTGCAAGCTATATGCTGGGTCACCGATAGTAGGCTATAAATCACTGCTATATTCTTTATTTTGTCTTTTTTTATTTTTTTTCCCTATGTGTCTGTCAGAAAGTCTAAGATAAAGCTGGTGAAAGCCTGGGTAGAAGGTTGAAATACCTAATTTATTTCTCACACTCAATAAGCCTACACTATACAGCTAAGGCTGTGCAAACTGCTGTGATCATAAAAGGGAGGCTGTCATATTTGGATTGGGGGGAATATAATATTAGATACTATTAACTTTTGTTTTACTTTAAGCTTTGTTAATGCCTGATTTGTTTTTTGTGCTTGCTACTTGTTCCTGAATCACTTCCGCACAGGGTGGGCTCTATTGTCCTGGTTGGGGAAGGGAGGGAAGGCTGGAGGGCCGGAAAGGGGCTAAAACAGGCTTTGCTTAGTCAAGCTTGTACTCAGGTTCCTCCACATAATTAAATTACTGGCAGGGTTAACTTTGCTCTGCACACTCCGCATCTTTCCCAGATATAAACTAAATCCAATTTAATACACTGCTGAAATAGAATTTTTTTTTTAAATAGCTAGTTACTCCTTGATAGCATTACATCTAATACTTACATCTCTTTTTACTGCACAAATGCCCTGCTACAGATAAACCGGCGATAAGTTAAGGTGGAGTAGAGGTAAACAATAGGCCTGCCTAGTTTTCAGGTTGAGTAAGAGGTCTTTTAGAGTGCCCAAAGGTTTTGGGAACATTTCCTACCTCCATATCGAAATAGATCATTTTTTCTTCTTTTTCTCTTGCCTTTCTCTCTTTTTCCCCCTGTGCTTCCTTTTTTTTTCTTTTGCTCCTTCCTATCTCTGCACAGAAACTATAGAAAAGTTTCTTAAAACACCTGAAAGTAGAACCAAAATTACTCCTCCACACTACCACTCACCTCCCTTTCCTCCACTTTTTTTCTCTTTTTTTTTTCTCACTTAGGGTAGTATATACCCCATATTCCCATATTAAGTGTCTTCACACAACCTCCCACATTTTATAATCACATAACTCACAAACCCTCATCACTAATTTTTCATTTGCACACACATTGAGGGTCTTTTTTTTTTTCTTTTTTTTTTCCTTTTTCTTCTCTTCATTCACAAAATCACTATTTTCCAAAAAGGAGGTAAGGGGGAGGAGCAAAAGCGAGAAACTTTTCTTAATTATATCATATGGATAAATATTTCCTCAGCCACCCTAAAAACTCCCCCCCAACTATGGCAGGAAGGAAACGAGACAAAAAGAACAAGGTGACCCATGAAACCTCAGTAGAGGTTCATACACCCGGGAGCATCCTTCCAGCAGAGCCACTAGACATCCAAACCTTAGTTAGCAGGATTTCAGAAGCTCTGACTCCCAAATTTGATGTTCTAAAAACAGAAATTAAGCAAGACATTCTACTCCTAACAAATGAGGTAAAACACTTCTCACATAGACTCATTGAGGTTGAGCAGAGAATCTCAGATCTCGAGGACACTAATTTAGCTCACAAAAATAATCTTGAGGCCATAAACACAATATTATTAAAAGTCCAGAATAAAATGGAAGATCTTGAAAATAGATCTAGAAGGAATAACTTGAGAATTATAGGTGTCCCAGAAGAGAAACAATTCGAGAACTTGGATAAACTGCTCAACAGAAACATTACCCAGATTATTGCAGCTCCCTGAGTCTTACCCTAAGATAGATATTGAGAGGGCCCACAGAATAGGGATACTCACCCCAAATAAAACCAACCCAAGACCAAGACCCATAATTTCTAAGGTTCTGAACTTTCAGCATAAAGTGGCAATGCTCCAGGCTTACCGCAAGCATCAACCTATATTTTTAGGCGATGCAAAAATTTTAATGTTCCAAGACTTTTCGGCAGAAGTTGCCGCAAAAAGAAGGGAGATTGCCCCAGTATGCTCGAGGTTTATAAGCCAAGGCGTACGGGCTACCATACTTTATCCAGCAAAATTAAAAATACAAAGGGAGGGATCCACATACTTTTATGACTCAGTCCAAGATGCAGTGAAACTCTATGAGGAAATGTTTCCCGCAGGACACGTTCAAGAATGAGATTAGTTAAGGCTGACAAATTAGACATTCTATCTACTATAGATATGTATAGGATAAGTGGAAGCAGGAGGTGGGAGGGGAGCGGGAATAAACCTCCCCCAGCAGTCTGTTCACGATGGGATATTGGACCTTTTCTTTTTGAATATTTTTTGACTCCAGTCTCTTTTTGGGTTGTGTTTTTTTTTTTTTTTTTTTTTTTCCTATAAATGGCTACTGATAACAAAATTAAACTAATTTCTTGGAATATTGGGGGCCTTACTTCACCTATCAAACGAAAGGCAATTCTATCTCACTTGAGGAAAAATAATGCTGAGTTAGCCTTCCTCCAAGAAACCCACCTAAAAGCTGAAGAGGTGCTTAAGTTGAGGGCCTCTTGGGTTGAAAAAGTTCTATTTTCTCCTTCTTTAAATAGAAAGAGTGGGGTTGCAATCCTCCTGGGGAAAAAACTCCCATTTGAGATTTTACATGTAGATACAGACCAAGAAGGGAGATATATAATTGCAAAAATTAAAATAAATAAAATCCTTTATACTCTCTGTAATGTTTACGCCCCAAATGTCTTCAACCCCTCCTTCTGGGACAATCTTCAAAACAAGCTCATGTTATCCGCAGAAGGTTATCTAATTCTCGGTGGCGATTTCAATATGGCCCCGAAGCATCCGCTAGACAGATTAAGGCAGAGCCCTCATAGTACAAAAACTAAGAGAGATAACTTGGAAACAAAATTATTCGCTAAAATGTCACACAATCTCAAGGTCTCCGATATTTGGAGACTTCAAAACCCCGAGGCCAGAGACTTCACTTGTCATTCAAGGGCCCATAAGTCATTATCTCGGATAGATATCTTCTTGCTTGACGACAGGCTCTCTAAGTCAAATGTCATTGCAGAAATCTTCCCAATTACTATCTCGGACCACTTCCCGATCTCTCTTTATTTTCAGCTAAACCCCACTTCTTCAAGGAATATTGGCTTTCGGTTCCCCCGCTATTTAGCCACTGATATTAAGTTCAAAAAGTGGCTCATAGCTAAATTTCGTGAATTTGCGACATTTAATCGCGAGCATATCACTAAACCTGCTGTCTTCTGGGAGACAGCTAAGGCAGTTCTGCGAGGCGACATTTTAGCGTACAGTATAGTAAGGACAAAAAAATTCAAGTTAAGAGAAAGGGAACTATTAAAAGCAGTTACAAATGCTTATAATCGATTTATCTTGTTTAAATCATCTGAGAATTGGGTTAAGTATACAACTGCCTTAGCAGAAAGGGATTCATTTCTCCTCTATCAATCATCTCAAAAAGATCTTAGATTACAGGCGAAGCTGTATCGCTTTGGGAGCAAAACTGGGAAGCTACTTGCGAACCTGGTTAGTCGAGACAGGGCCTCACCTTCAATACACTCAATATACTTCGAAGGTAAAACCTACAAGACATCCGAGGAACTTCTTGGTGTCTTTGCAGATTATTATAAAAGCATCTACGCACATAAGGCCTCGGATCTTAAAGAACGGGAAGAGTTTTGGGGGAAAATTGAATATCCAAAAGTAACCCCTGAAATATTAGATAAGCTATGCGCCCCGATAACAGACACTGAAGTATCTGTTGCAATTAAAAAGCTCGCTCTCAATAAAACCCCGGAACCGGATGCCCTCCCAAATGAATTTTATAAGATTCTAACGTCTGAAATAACACCACACCTAACGCTACTCTTCAACGATCTTTACATAAAGGGTAACATCCCCTCTCCCGATTTTGTGGCTTCATACACTTCCTTAATTCTTAAACAGGGAAAAGACCCAGCTGAAAAAGAATCTTACAGACCCATTGCACTCCTCAACACAGATTATAAACTTCTATCAGCAATATTGGCGCAAAGGCTTCAACTTCATTTATCCACAATTATACACAAGGACCAAACTGGCTTTTTGATGAATCGTAATTCTTCAGCTAAAATAAGAGAAGTGTTTCTTGCAATAGATCATTTTACATCAGGGGGGGGGGGGCAGCAAGAGGCGAGCAGAATGGATACTCCGGATCTGGCGATTATATCAATAGACGCGGGTAAGGCATTTGATTCAGTACATCATGACCATATAGCATTCACCTTACAACAACTTGGGCTTACGGGCCATTTTCTGAGCTTCTTTAATAATTTATACAAGAATGCATACACGAGGATTATAGTTAATGGCTCCTGCACACAGGCTATAAAGCTAGAGAAAGGTACAAGGCAGGGCTGCCCTCTCTCCCAGCTTTTATTCGATTTAGCCATCGAACCTCTGGCAAATCAAATTCGGCAGCATATTGAGGGAATCAAGATTAACAAAAAAGTCTTGCAAACTGCATTATACGCTGACGATGTATTAATATATATTTCAAATACCTCTAGAAATATTCCAAAACTGCTCTCTATAATTCAACAATTTGGATCATTCTCAGGCTATAGTGTCAACTCCGCAAAATCCGAGCTCCTCTGGATTAAACAAACTCAAGATTCATCAACGTCTATCCCCTTTAAGATTGTTCAAAACTCCCTCAAATACCTAGGTATTTGGATATCATTGAACCCAGTTAACTGGTACTCCATGAATATTCTCCCGGTTTTAGCCAGTGTTAAGGAAACGCTGAAAGATTGGCAAAATCTCCCACTCTCATTGTCGGGGCGCATAGCTCTGTACAAAATGTCTCTTCTCCCCAAAATTCTTTATGTTCTTCAGAACACTCCCTTGCTTCTTAGAACAAAGGATGCTATCTCATTTAATTCAACCTTACGAGCGTTTATCTGGCAGAGGAGAAAATCGAGAATCTCGTTAGCCAAACTATCTTTGCCTAGAGATCAGGGAGGACTCTCCCTCCCCGATCTTCGTTCTTATAATCAAGTATTCCTGGCACGAATAGTGGCAGATTGGCTTACCAATAGCAGTTATATCACAAATGGGGAACTAGAGAGTAATATGGTTTATCCACACTCACTGACAGCATTGATTCACTGCAACAGTAAAATATTACCCACCAAAATAAAGAAGATGAGCTCCATACTTAACCCAATCTCTATGTGGAGGAAGATCTGCCTTGGTCTCCATGTGAATCCTGAGGTTTCAAGTCATGTCCCAATAATGAATAATCCCCAGTTCCCAGCAGGGGTACAGTCTGCTTTATTTTCTAATTGGGCATCACTAGGCTTGGTAAAACTTGAATAATTTTTAGATTTTGAGAGGAGATGTATTAGGTCTTTTGATTCCCTTAAGCAGGAATTTCCCATTCCCAATAAAAATTTCTTTGCCTACCTGCAAATGAGACACTTTGCTCTCAAACAGATCGCTGATCATGGGTGGGATTGGTCGTTTGGAAAGATAGGGAACTGGTTGATATTATTCAAAAGTGGGATCACATCAATCTCTTTCATTTATCAAACTCTGACTGCTTTTAAGGGCTCTGACATCCTAGAGAAACTTCATTCTAAATGGTCATCAATGCTTGGACAGGACTCTTTAGACCCTGCCTTTTTTACTTTCTCAATTCAGGAGACCTTCCGAGTTACACTCTCAGCTACTTGGAGGGAGTCACATGTAAGGCTTCTCCACATGACTTACTTTACCCCAGAAAAAGGTTTTAAATGTAAGAATACTGGGTTTAACAAATGCCCAAAATGCTCATTCCCAGCTGCGGGTCTAATGCATATGATATGGGACTGCCCAAAAATTCATAATTTCTGGCTGAAAGTGCAATTTTGGCTTAACAACATAGTCAGAGCTCCTTCCTTCACATTTTCTCCCAGGAGGATAGTTTTCTTTGCTGACAACCTCGATAAAACACACTGCACTAGTAAAATTATAAGTATGGCCATCTTAGCAGTTAGATATTTGGTCTTAAAGAAATGGAAATCAAAAGCCATCCCAAGCTTAACTGAAGTTAAAAATTGCTTAAAAAAACAATGTATCATTGAACAACTTGATACTAATTTACAAAACGATAAAGACATAAAGAGCTTTTTCTCCAAGTGGTCACAATTTATCAAAGCACTCACTCCTAGCGAGATTGAATATATAATCTATCCTTTTAAAGATAGTGAACTTATTATACTAGGGATATGGTAATTTATGAGCACGCCCTATCTGCCCCCCCAGAAACCGATGCAGCCTCTGTGTTTCTTTTTCCTTTTTTTTTTTCTTTTCTTTTTTTTTTTTTTTTTTGTGTTGGTGTTGTTGTTGCTTGTTTGTCTAGTTCTGTTTGTGGGGAGTCTTTGTTTTTTATGTACATGTGTGGAACCTTTTGAACACACATGTTTGTCCTGGGGAAAAATAAAAATCTTGGTTCCCAGTCAGGGGTAAGTTAAGATAAACCGTAGTCTTTATTTTAGGCTCTAAGGACCTTATTTTTCAGAGCAGGTAATATTGGTATTTGGGTCTTTATATAGTCTCTACGCATTTGAGTAACTATTCATAGGGAGGGCTGACTATGAAGTATCTTTCAGTACGCAATATAGCCTTAAACACTGTTTTATGAATTGTATTTTTCTATGTGTTTTGACTTGTATTATCTCCCCTATTTTGTAAACAGTGAGTTAATCCCTATTCCTTTTTTTTTTCTGTACCCTGAACTGGATTACCAATAAAAGAATATAAATATAAAAAAAAAAAAAAATAGTAATGTTAGGTTTATTTATAGTTTAATCTTAGTTTTTTTTTTTGGTTTCACAGGTAAGTTTTTATTTATTTTAAGGTAGTTATATTGCAACTTTAATTTAAAGTTAGTGGGTGTTATGTGGGGGGGTGGTGGTTTAGGGGTTACTAGGTTTATTATAGTAGTTGTGATGTGTGGGGTCGGCGGTTTATGGGTTAATAGGTTTATTATAGTATTTGCGATGCGGGGGGATGGTGGTTTAGGGGTTAATATGTTTATTTTATTAGTAGCGATTTGGGGTGCCGACAGTTTAGGAGTTAATTGTTTTATTTGAGTAGTAGCAATGTGGGGAGTCGGCGGTTTAGGGGTTATTAGGTTTATTTAGTGTTGGCAAAGTCGGGGTGGCGGTTTAGGGGGTTAATAACTTTATTTAGTGTCGGCGATGTCAAGGGTGGCGGTTTAGGCGTTAATAACTTTATTTAGTGTCAGTGATCTCGGTGGCATTACTTTATGGGGTATTTAGATCAGGGGTTTATGTTAGGGTGTTTTTTTACATAACTTTATTGTCTCTATAGATATCAATAGAGACTGCATTACAATGATTGCCATTCCACAACTGCAGGTGTTAGTTTTTTTTCTAACACTTTTTCTCCATTGATGTCTATAGGGGAAAACGTGCACAAGCACGTCAAGTCAGGACTTGGCTTTTGTGTGGTATGGAGCTTAACTCACCAAAAAGCACAGCACAAGAAGGTTTTTCTGTAACTTGTAATGGCAGCGCTATGGAAAGTGCGTTACCGCTAAATTTTTAGCGTTACTTACGCACCCGGTTTAGCGCATAACTTGTAGGTTTGGTGATTGTTTGGAAGTACTGCACCATTTGGGGGTGGCAAAATAAAGTATTACAGACATAAATACACTTTTTTAAAATAAAAATACATAATTTTAATTTTATAAATTGTTTTTTATAGGGTTAAAAATGATATGGTATATAGCAAGGTGTTTGACTGTAAAGGGCTCCAGTGTGTGTGCGTGTGTATAAATGTCTATACATGTGTACTTATGTGTTTATATGTGTAAATATGTATGCTTGTTTTTTTCAGGAGAAAAAGTTACTATTCCACTCAATGACTTACTATTTTTACTTTCAACTTGTAATACGCAGGCTAAAGCAGCCACGATAACTGTTTACTTGAGAGCAGGTAGCATGTCAGAGGGGAAAAAATGACCTTATGATCTGCTTATTTCCCACTATACTGATCACATCTACCAACTGCTTTAATGCAATGTCACTGTAACAACCCGGTTTGCAGAAATGGGGTTGACACAGTGCAATACAGTTTTAATAAGCAAGTGGTACATTGCAATATAATTTTACTAAATGGGATTTGTACAGTGAGATAAAAGCATCTCATCAGTTTCAATGTTAAAAATGGTGCCTTCAAAAATTACTGGTGAGAAATGTTTCAAAACACTGCCATGTTTTTATGAGGAATATGAATTTACTCATATTAATTAATCAATAATGTTTTTTTCCTTTAAAAAAACAAATACCATTGATTGCATAACCTCTAAATATATATGTTATTGTCGCCAAAATACTATACTTTCACAAATAACCTTATTATATTGCAACCATAGTATACTGCAATTTATTTCTTTAAAGTGTTCCCAATTAACCATTGTAGCTGCAGGAATGTGTTAATTTGTTTTTAGTTAATATTATTATTTTTTTTATTTGAAAAAAACAATTTTGCCTGTTGTATCCCTACCTTTACTGAAAATGTCAATACTTAAGTACTAGTTATTGAAAAGTATTGAAATTTTAGAAGAAATTAAGCTCCCATTGGGGGTGAGAGGCTATGATTACGGCGCATTGCCAAAACGCGTAAGCCACTAGTGCCACACCACTTTCTGTGTGCATGTTGATGCCATCCTTCTTCGTTTTAACCTGTGTTGAATAAAAGTGATTTGAGAAAAAACCGTGGACTCTTCTCCTATTTTGCTATTTGCGTTACCATCATCTCCACAGACTTCGGCTGTGGGGAGGTGTGAGCCGATTGGGGACAGCCATTGGATGAGAGGTTTCCCATACGAGGCGCATGGGCGTGCCAGAGTGACGTCGGGTTTGCGGATGATTCAGAGTGACGACTGACAGATGCTAATGATCCACGAGGACGCCGAGCCCTGCCGGTGAAGAGAGGAAGCACTTGGAGCGGTATCGTATATACCCGTGCTGGATAAGCCTCATATAGTCCGGTAAGAGTGGCTAAAGGGCGAGTGGGCAGATAATACTACAATACATCCCATATACACCCTGACATCTACTGAATGTGGAACTAGTGTATACCCTCTGGCTTTTGTCCCCATAAAATACGGAACTGTTGGTAAAGCTCAAGTACTTATAACGGTCTTTAGATTTAAGTTTAAGTATTTAGGAAAACACGTCATCAAAGCCAAACCCCCGTTTCTCGTGCCTTCAATGCAAAAACTATTAGCCAATCACAGCGCGATTTTGCGCATCTCATTATCGCTTGTATTCGTCACCGTGCGCATGCGCAATACTATACGGCCATTAGCGCATGTGCAGATTACCACTTAGATGCCAGACTTACCCAAAACAAGTTACTGGCATTCAGTTGGTCTGCAGTGTAAATGGAAAGTGACTTTTGTAATGATGTTTCAAGAAGATAGCGCATGTGCATTACGCACAAAGTCGGACATCTTGATAACTCAGGTTATCAGACACGATTCGTGAAAGACAAATAAGATTAGATCGGTGGGTTTGGAAATCAATAACAGTTCGGAGCAGCATAACAAGAGTATGGTAAAAATATGACACGCAAAGCTAATTACAAATATGGTTAAAATATATGTATTGATAAGTTAAAGTTACATTTTTTTCATTGTTTAGTGTCCCTTTAATTTTTTTCAATGTTTTTTCTCACTGTGCATTACAAACTCACAAATCATATTGTTTCACATGGTAGTGATTGTGCTTTTCATGGTAACCTAGGCTGGTATGTGCTAAAATTAGATTATTTTTTTTACAACATGTATTTGGTGCATTGTTTGTATGTTACTCTAAGCTGATTTGTGTGTTGAATTTTTATATAATATCTGATTACTTACTATTTACTTCTATTATCAATTTTGTTTAGTTATCTTAGTTTACTTTGCTAAAAAGTAATCCTTTGTGATATTAGGAGCATGCATGTACCTTTAGTAGTTTATTGCAACAATGGCCCCAAGTTATCAGGTCCGACAGACCTCGCTGAATACGGCGAGCAAGATCCACTATAAAGGAAACTCACAAGAGCTGCTGGTGCAACGCCGCCCCCTGCAGACTCGCGGCCGCCAGCAGGGGGGGTGTCAATCAACCCGATCGTACTCAGGTTGATTTCCGGCGATGTCTGTCCGCCTGCTCAGAGCAGGCCGACAGGTTATGGAGCAGTGGTCTTTGTGACCGCTGCTTCATAACTGCTGTTTCTGGCGAGCCTGCAGGCTCGCCAGAAACATGGGGCATAAAACTCCATTCAGAGCTTGATAAATATGCCCCAATGTTTTCAGCAATGTTATACATAAATGCATACACTGCTACAATAGACTGCTAAAGACACATGCACACCCCTAAGCTCCCATCAGCCTACCTAGCTTTACTCTATGACAAAGGATACCAAGAGAACAAAGCAAGTTTGAATCATGATCATTTAATTTTGACTTTACTGTCTATTTAAACTTTAAAAGGTTTTACAGTTTTACCTTTCATGTAAAAAAAATAAATGTATGTATTTGCCACTGTAGAAAATATTTGTCCTGTATTTTCCTTAAATGTAAATATCTTCCTACCATTATTATCAATCATCTGTTTCATCACTGAATATTATCTTATTATTAATACACACCATTTTAATGATAAAAATAATCTAAATGAATTAGCTATTTAATATAATACTTTACAAATTCAATAGCAAGTTTGAAAACTATTTATACAATAAAAGACAATTTTATAAAACTTACAATTTTCACATAGTTCAATGCCATTGACACTACATATAACTGCTAACATGTATGAAAAAGAAATATGTGGTCTAAGTATATTTTGCCCTCTGTATTCATTTTGTTCTAACTGTACATAGTTTTTTTTTACATTATCCTCATATTTCTAGAATTAAAAACATTCTTCACTATTTATTGTTATGCTACATTTCATTTAGTTCAGAGAGAATTGAATGGATGAACAAACAGATCAGGCATCAAATGAAAATATATTTACAGCATGCACACAGTTTTATTTTTAGACAGCCAAATGAAGTTATCTGAAATAGGATTTGCTAATGAAAAACCTCAGAAGTTATTTATTAATGTAAATAAATCTTCAGCATAACATATCAGTATAATTGCTGTAATATAAGTACTTTACACAAGTCATTTAAACCACATTTCTTTAATTGTTGACAAAGGAGACCATTAAGCCTCTGGAAATCTGAGCACAGTAAATGAAAGGTGTGAAAATGTCCTCATATAAAATCTCTTGGCTCTTATTAAGTTTGTCCTTGAAACGAAACCACTATTAGTCATTGAGAATCGAAGAGGTCATTGTATTGCTTAATGCAGTACCATTAATAAACAAAATCCTACTCATTGTGATGTGAATCTCCTTTAACATACAGTATTATTTAAGTGATTAATCTCTTTTCCTGCTTTTATGTTATAAACTTGCTTTTATGCTATCAATCAGTTTTAAGACTCTCTATCACGCACTAAATGCTGATTTTGTTTTTAAAATTTAGAAAAAAGATTTGAATGCATCTAATCAAGCCAACGTTACTAAAGATTTTAAAAGAGAATGGGACATAAGAATATCTCATTAAAAAAAAATTCTAAAATTGCACAATTCATTAAGAGTCACATCTGCAAGTTGAAAAAACCTCTTTATTAAGGTCAAATAGAGCGACAACCATCTTTTAAAGGGACATAAAACATGTTGGGATAGAGACAAAATATAATAAAATGCACTGTAATTACTTTACCTGCAAATTTATACTGCAGTGCCTTGACATTAACTCTTTCTTTTAAGTTTCCCAATTGTAAAGCTCTAACTCTCCCCACACAATTCCTTCTATGGCTGTATCTATATCTATTGTTTCTTTGGTAGAATGCAAAATTGCACAGTAATTATCTGCTGGAGCATGCCTAAAAGCTGTGAACTCAGATGAAATACAATGCCTGTGTCTAAACACTTTTAAGGGGTGGCGGGGGGATTGGAGCACAGTGCTCCAGACAGCAAGGCTATGTCATTTTGCTCATGTTTGAAAATTATTTAAAATACTTGCCAGCAATTATTAAAAAAAATGTATGCAAACTATTTTTACTTAATTAGCCCTTTAAGGATATGCACAGATCGCAATATGTTTTATCACACTTTAACTTTCCTTCTTCCTTTCCTTCTTGTCATATAGAGCAAGATCAGCTATAAAGGAGACTGGTAAAAAACCACCTTCAGAAAAGTTACAGAACAGAAACACAAATTTAAATTAGAGCACAAGCACATTTATACATGTCCATTATAAGCCACAGCAAAATAGACCAAGCACATGGACTACTCTACTTTTTTTAAGAGATGTGTCCCTGAACTGTTTTTCATTTGTAAAACTTTGTACATTGTGCTATCAATTTGTTATATTTTTTTTTTTTATATTTAATTGAATGGAGAACTTAACTGTGAATATATGCTATGCATTTAATAAAAAGTGAAGAAACAGAACACGTGAGTTTAACACATCAGCCACAGGCAGTGAAAACTGCCAGTAGGGGGACACTCCAAAACACACAAAAATCAGCAGCTTATGTTTAAATCCTTAAAGGTCTCTTTATTAAGTACAGAGAAACAAACACAATGTTTCGGGAGTCAACCCTTAGTCATGTGAACATTCTAAATATAATACCTGTACCACTATTTATACCAAGCAGGTGTGTTATTCAACAGGTGCATATGACATCACAATTAAACAATGTATCTCATACTTCCACCTACTGGTCAAGGCAACATATTACATTCTTTGATTCATACCAAAAAATCACTAATAAAAAAGCACAATGAAACCACCACCCTCCTTCACTATCACTATTACACTGCCAAGTCACATAAAAAAAATGGCAGGACATCTATTAAAAAAAGTTGGAAAAGATAGGTGAAGCAAAGCTTGTTGAGGGCCTGATGATCAAAAACGCACCAGCACAGAGTGAAATCTTGCCAAATCTTTAGGGGCTTTTTTTTATTATTTTGCAATATAGGTGTCTCTCCTTCACATTCAGAATTCCGCCTAGAAAGATAAATAATTCTCAAGAAAAAAATTGCCTTTCTATTAGTCTTTGAGGGAAGTTACAATACTGACAAGATGTATTAGATCATCTCACCAGAGCAGAGAGGTTAAGATCATAGGGCCCTGAATCTGAAACATAACCAAAAAAATTAAGCACCTCCACAACCTAAGAAGCGTCTTTAAATCGCCTATTTGGACTGCTTCAAAAATAATTTCCATTGGCTTTTGTTCGAAAAATTAGATATTAAACCATTCTGTAAAATATTAAATTAAAGGGACACAAAACCCAATTTTTTTCTTTCATGATTCAGATAGAACATGCAATTTTAATCAAATTTCTAATTTACTCCTATTAGTAAATCATCTTCGTTCTCTTAGCATTTTTATTTGAAAAAGCGTGAATGTAACCATAGGAGCCGGACCATTTTTGGTTCAGCACCTGGGTAGCACTGCAGGCGCTATCCAGGTGCTGAACCAAAAATGGGCAGGCTACTAAGCTTACATTCCTGCTTTTTCAAATAAAGATAACAAGAGAATGAAGAAAAAATTGATAATAGGAGTAAATAAGAAAGTTGCTTAAAATTGCATGCTCTATCTGAATCATGAAAGAAAAAAATTGGGTTGTGTGTCCCTATAAGAAACATAAAACAATATGGCACTGAATATTCATTGTATATTTTGCATGTTTTGCTATAAAATATGTTTAACTTCCTACACAGAATCTTATGTGCTGCCAAATTACTTAATATACACCTGAGCCTTCAATATTCTAGACAGTGATTGATTAGATTAGATTAGAGCACAAGCACATTTATACATATCCCTTATAAGCCACAGCAAAAGAGGCCAGGCACATGGACTACTCTACTCTTTTTAAGAGATGTGTCCCAGAACTGTTTTTTAATTGCAAAACTTTGTACACTGTGCTATCAATTTGTTATAATTTTTATGTTTAATTAAATGCAGAACTTAACTGTGACTATATGCTATGCATTTAATGTATCTTAAAAAAAAGGGAAGAAATAGAACACGTGAGTTTAACACATCAGCCACAGACAGTGCAAACTGCCAGTAGGGGGACACTCCAAAACGCACAAAAAGCAGCAGCTTATGTTTAAATCCTTAAAGGTCTGTTTATTAAGTACAGAGAAACAAACACAATGTTTCGGGAGTTAACTCTTAGTCATGTGAACATTCTAAACATAATACATGTACCACTATTTATACCAAGCAGGTGTGTTATTCAACAGGTGCATATGACATCACAATTAAACAATTTATCTCATACTCCCACCTACTGGTCAAGGCAACATATTACATTCTTTGATTCATACCAAAAAAATCCCTAATTAAAAAGCACAATGAAACCACCTCCATTATCACTAACACACTCCCAAATCACATATAACTTATTAGTTTCTTCAAATTATTATACAAATAAGGACCAATCTAGCTCATTATTAAGACCCTGAGGATGAAGGGTATCTTAAAAATCCAGAAGACTTCACGCCTTCTGAGGCAAACTTGTCCCCCCTCCCCTAGGTCTCTTTGCCTGTTCAATCACTTGAAATTTTAGCTGAGATATATGATGACCTGCCTGAATGAAGTGGTTAGAAACTATGACATCTAAATCCCCCCTCCTAAAATTCGATTTGTGTTGGTTCATATGCTCTCTAGCATTTTAAGTAGACTCATCCACATATATCAGGCCACATGGGTATTTAATCAAATAAATTATATACTCAGAATTTCATGTAAAGTAATCATTTATCTCAACTTTTTTTCCTGAATGTAGATGAAAGAAATAATTTCCTTTTATCATATTGCTACAAATAAAGCAACCAAGGCATGGAAAACAACCCTTACTCTTAGTAGTAATATAACTAGTCTTATCACATTTAGTAGTACCTATATCCGTCCTAACAAGCAGGTCCCTCAAAGAGGAAGCCCTTCTATAATAGGCATTGGCATATCCTGAAATTCCAACAATGAAGGAATAAAATCCTTCAAGATATTCCATAATCTGGTTACTCTGTTTATTAAATTGTGTGACAAACACTAGTCTGTCCTTATCCTTCATTCTCTGCTTACCTGATGAGGAATCTCCCAACAACTTTTGTATAGACAAAATCTGGAACTTGTCCATATCTTCTTGTATCAAATCCCTATGCTATCCTCTTATGAGTAATTTCCCCATCTTTGCTAAGGTGTCATCTATCAATGACTCATCAGATACAATCCACATGACTCTCAATAGTTGGCGAAAAAGAAGAGATCTTAGAAGAACAGGGGGATGAGCACTGTCATATTGTAATAAATGATTACGGTCAATATCTTTCCTATATTAATTAACTGGCATTTTCCCATCCTTTTTTTTTTTTTTTTTCTCTTTTTTTTTTTTTTATTGAGGTTTTATAAAATGATATAAAATAAAGAGAAAGACATCCGTAGACAGTAATATTAGCAAGACAAATACTCTGAACATACAAGTATAGTAGAAAGGTGAGTCTATTACAATTCTGATCAAACAGTCTGAAAAAATTTGAAAACTTTAAAACAGTGTGAACCTTGTGCCTATAGATCTCATGAAATAACCAGCTACCCTACCAGACTGATAGAATAAACTGATCTACTATAGACAAAAGTAGGCAGGAGTAATGATCTAAAGTAAATTGAACTGGCATGTCCAGAAAGCTTTTATAAAGAGCGGATTTGAACCTCTTTTTTTATATTCTAAGAAACATAGGAATGGTCCCCGTTTTGCAGTGAGGAACATAAACTAGTTTATCTGATCAAAAGAATTTGAGGCAAAAGGGGGAGTTAGCAGTATAGATAGTTGGGGGGAAGGAATTGCAGCGGGCAAGAGCCGCTCTAAATGAGACAAAAAAGGGGGGGAGGGGTCAGAGCCAGTTAAAATTTTAGAGTGGAAAACAATTGAGGCGTA
Organism: Bombina bombina; assembly: GCF_027579735.1. Classification (NCBI taxonomy): domain Eukaryota; kingdom Metazoa; phylum Chordata; class Amphibia; order Anura; family Bombinatoridae; genus Bombina; species Bombina bombina. Next base: position 657,176,946 of record NC_069503.1, on the reverse strand, counting down.
TAGATGTTATAAGTAGTATTATGCTTAACCCTTGCAACAGTATAGTAAAGAGAAAAGAGAAAGAAGAAAAAATAATAAAAAAAATAAATAAAAACAGCTGGAAGCTGTATGACAGACCAGTGTCCTCACAATTATGGTATATAGAGGGTGAAAATAATCTGACAAACTTAGATTAGCATAACACAAATTAGCCCTATAAATATAAAGTACTCTCCTAGGTTCTGCATTAGGCAAGTGACAGTAAGATACCCGGTAGTAGGATTATAGAGGAAACATAGAACTATCCATTATGAATCTCAGTATGTAAAATATAACAGCATTGCATAGTCTTCTATATTGTTACCTGGTGTACACGAGGCTAGTTGACATTATGTACCTAAATGTGCTGGTGACCATACCAAAAAAAATAGACTCAATAGATTTGCGCAACCATGAAAAACTGTGAAACATAATATAGGAGGGGTTATATATGCATATAATAAATAGAAAACCAGCAAACCCTAAAGTTGCCTACAAGTAGAAGGTGAATTATGCTGTAGCTAGAGCATGTAATAAATTCAGGTATGTGAAAAATCCCATATAACTTGTGCACATGTGCATGCAGGAGGAGAAAGTGGTTGTGATACAGAGACATTAATCTAGGGTATCTCTAATAGAGCAGTGTCTGCTGTTCCCTTTTTGGGGATGATAACCCATTGTTGTATTGATATAGGCCCAGAGAAACCTTAGGTTCATCCAGAAATAGGCTATCTTAGTCATGTGTGTGGGGGGGGGGGGGTGGAGAAGCAAGATGAACTATAGCCCAATTACTTAAACTTTTATAACTTAAAATAGTAGAGTAGAGAGCTACTAAACAATAAGTAGAAATAAGGGCATTAAGTGAGTTATATCATTTACTTGTAAGTCTTTCTCCATTAGACCAGGACTATGCTTTTGCAATAATACACTAGTGATTACCATAAAAATAGTAACAATATCATATTTCAACCTGCGTCAGTATAGTAAAGTATAATAAAAAAGAAGCCACTCTTTAGATATTAGAAAGTAGCAGAACTTTGTAAAGCTCCAAACAATATATTGGGGAGATCGCTAGATCAAATAACTGTAACATGTGTAAGTTGATTGGCCTCTCCATGCCGAAATCCAAATCAATTATTATGTACAGTAATGATGTGATAGGTACCATTTACAGTTATGCAAGCATTATATGAATAGTTGATTCAACCAGTTATCAACAACATCTACATATTTGCCCACATATGGATAGGAATTGAAGTCAGTAATACTGGCAGTTCAAGTAACTACCTGAGGGAGATCAAACATCTTTATCACTGGGGAGTTGTCTCTTCTCTTGTGGAGATATGCAATAATTGGTGAAGTTATTATCTTTCTGGTTGAGAGTATTAAACTTGACAATAAAAGGGAGATTTTAGTCTATTACGACACTGAGCTAATATATATGAGCTATAAACTTTAGAAAGTGAGCTATGTAGCTAGAGATTGTGGATGGAGTGTGTTTATCTAACACATTGTAACATGTGAAACAGAATGTTAAACAGTGCACAGTTATAGAACAAACTATCATATCCTGGTTCTCAGGCTGTCAGCCTTCATCCAGAGTACCAATAACTCCCAAATATGATATAGAAATGTGTCCATTGAAATCAAGGTCAAAAGTCCTAAAATGTATATGGAGCAGTGATATGTCACAGACAATCTAGCTGACAGCTAGTCCATCACCACACTGAAGTCTAAATTGAATTATCCCACGCCCTTTCTGCCTTTAGACCAGGGGTGTCAAACTCAAATTCATCGTGGGCCGCATCAGCAGTTTGGTCACCCTCAAAGGGCCGGTTGTATCTGTAGGACTATGTGTCCACTCTTTATTATCATAAATTATTGTCACTGCATTCAATTATTACTGTTTATTGTAATAATGTAAGTAATAACTAGCTCTGAAAGCAGAAACATAGTCAGAATAATGGCAAGTAGATATTCAAATGTACAATTATTGTACAATTTATTGAAAAATGATTTTTGGTAACAGACAGTAATTTTTTTTTTTTAAACATACAAATATTGCCAAACACTGTTTATTACACATATGGCAAACACAAGGCATTAACTTTTTTTTAACTTTTCTGACTAGATGGCTGACATCGTTTTCCTGAGGTCAGTCCATCGATGTCTGGCGTTAGGTCTTGTGCTGTAGCAATCCGCAAAACAGCATGGAGGTTATCATCAGTGATGCACAGTATATCCAAAGTTTACCGCTAAGACTTTTAAGCAGAATAATAAGCAGACCCTCCCTCCCCCCCCACATACATCATATGTACTTACAGTACAGGAGAGAAGGGTTCAGGCAGCCGTTGGATCTGTCACATCACAGGATGGCATGCGTTCAATATAAAAACAAGTGGATGCATGTAAAGTGGAGGTTTCCTGTGTAGAACGGCCGGCGCCGCTAGAGGGCTGGCTTGTAGGCTGCCGCGCTTGCGCTGAAGAGGCGGCTTTCTTGTGTCAAAAAAAAAAAAGCGAGAATAAAAGGTGAAGGCTGGCGGCCGGCGGCAGCTACACGGGCCACATGACGAGGTCTGACGGGCCTGATTCGGCCCGCGGGCCTTGTGTTTGACACCCGTGCTTTAGACCATGTCTTCCAATGTAAACAGATGCTGATCAGAGATTGTGTTGTTGTAGGGCAACTAGGTGCAGATTTGATTGTCAGGGGAGTCAGATTAAGTTTTCTCTCAATGTCAACTCTCTGCAGGAGCGGTGAGTTATTTCTCAGTGCTTGCCAATCAGATATGTTCTGATTTGATGGTAAGTGGGAGCCGATGTCTGCATCCCAGAATTTGGATGGAGGCCAGAGTGTTTCAGCAGCGGTATACAAATAAGGTGATCTAGCCTGTGAACTGTCCCTCATCAGTACCTCTGGTATCCGCTCAAAGCTCTTCAGAAAATGACCTCCATACCCGCCGCCCAGCTCACCGCTAACCTCTGTGATGTTGCCCTTTGTAGATAAAGTCTCCATAGATGGTAGGCTGGTGGTCTTGAGAATCGTTAGGTCGTCGTCAAGGATCTCTGCAGTGTCTTCAGACAGCCCCTGCGTGGGTTCATAAACAGACCTCATTTCTTGTTTAAGTGTGGAATGGTAGAGATCAAGCTTGCTGCTTAATGCTTGTAAGGCGCAAACAACCTGTGACTCCATAGTCAAATCCCAAACTCAGGTTCGTCACAATGTTCTCTCCTGCTGAGGGTAAGGCTCTGGTTCTCTATTGTGCAGATTGTCAGTGAGTTGTATATTAAACTATTGTTCAGTATGAATAAAGTGATATTCCAGAGCTATTTCTACCCTAGTATTGTCTCTTGTAGCGGGGGTAAATGTGTGGTAAACAGGAATGTTCTTACCCCTTTCAGATATAGTGCGCAGTGTCCGTGCAGTTGCGGAGTCGGCTGAGCTGCAGGGCTATACTGGGTAGCTGCAGGGAGAAAAACTTGTCTGTGCTGAGGCTGTTTGGTGGATCAGCTATACTGCATAGGAGAGGTGTGTTAGCGGTTATAGCTGCAGCCTGTCTAGACCAATCATCAAACACTATGGCGGCGATACCGCTCCTTGAGAGAACTGGAAAAGAAAAAGTTTTCCTCCTCTGCAATGCCGTGGAGAGCTGTGGGTTACCCCGGTTAGGAGGTGAGGTAGTGCCAGGAGGTAGCGCTTGTAGGAGCTGGTATATAGAGTTAGAAAGAGGTCCGGAGTGGGATCAGACTTACACAAAAGCTCCCACGGGGCCTAAGCAGTCCGGACCGGAAGTCTGATGCTTTCAGCTCACAGAGCCGCTGTATGTATAAGTGGCGAGATGAAAGTATAGGTAAAAGTTCTCCAACATGTCTTCAGACCCTCTTAAGTGTGAAGGGACATTCCCCAGTAGTTAAGGGAACGATCTAGTCACGGATTATGTAGATTAGGTTTGAATAAGATGGCTAAATAAACACTCGGTTTGCATAGCTCTGGTATATCGCGTCCACCATGCAGCATGGCTAGCTCCGCCCCCCCTTCCCATCTTTTTTAACCACCATGGTATTTAAAAATGTAATCTTGCTCTCGCTATAGTATAGCTTGAATTTAATGAATCTGGAGGAATTGTTAATTTCTGCCATAAACTCCAACAGGTTCCAATGTTGCCAACCCAAATGCCAAATATGTCATCAATAAAGCACCACCAAGTGGCAGCATACATCGCCACCAAGTGGTGCTATACTGAATAAATAAATAATTTTCATAAACAAAGCGTTCCTCAAAGATATTCATAAAAATATTGGAATAATTGGGGGCGACAGTGGAACCTATAGCCATACCTTGAACTTGCAAATAAAACTAGTCCTGAAATAGAAAATAATTGCTTCTCAAAATCATATATTACAATTTAATTAAAAAAAAATGGATTGCATATCTGAAATTCTGCCACTAGATTATAAAGTATGGTGTATACCTGCTAGGCCATTATTGTGATTAATAGATATATACAAACTAAACTCTAAATAGTATAAAATATATTTACTGCTTGGAAGCACAACATCCTCCAATTTTCTAAAATAATAGCCAGTATATTTCATAACAGACTGTGCCTGCTCAACAATGGGGCATAGAATCCTATCCAAATATATAGCCATATTAGAGAAAATGGAGTCATTACTGGCTACAATCGGACAGCCTGATAACTTGTCAATGCACTTATGCATCTTAGGCAATGTATAAAAAATAGAAGTTATTCCATCTTTTTTCTACAAAAACTGTCTAGTATTTTTATCAATTATACTATTACACATAGCCCATTTTAATAATGAAGCAATTTCCTTCTGTATTTGAAAATTTAGGGTCAAACTCTAATTTCAAATATACCTCTGCATCTGACAGCTGTAACATTATCTCTTCAATATAATATTTCTTATCAAGGATGACAGTGACTCCGCCCTTGCCCGCCTGTTTCAACACTATACGGTAATTCTCTTTAAGAGATTTAACTGCCAATCTATCAGACTGAGAGAAATAATTTTTAATACATTTTTTATGTTGGATAACCATTTTTTTGTTGCAGATTAGATATATCATTAAGAACCAATTTTGAAAAGATGTCAATGCTAGAATCCATCCCACTAGGTACAAAAGTACTTTTGTTTCTTAAGCCCAATTGTTTAATACATAAATCATTTTTTTCAACACTTTGTCACCAGAGTTACTCAAAAAGGAAAAAACACTTAATTCAGGCAGGTGATCATATATCTCAACTAAAATGTAATCTGATAGAACAGGGTAAGAGACCTATGGGGGGGGGGGTCTCCTCAGAAGGCATGAGGCCTTCTGGATTTCTAAGTGTGATACCCTTCATCCTCTGAGTCTTAATTGTGAACTAGATTGATCCTTATCTGTATAATGATTTGAAGAAACTAATAAGTTACTGTATATGTGATTTGGGAGGTGTTAGTGATAATGAAGGAGGGTGGTGGTTTCATTGTGCTTTTTTATTAGATGTTTTTTTGGTATGAAACAAAGAATGTAATATATCATCTTGACCAGAAGGAGAGAGTATGAGATACATTTTTTTTAATTGTGATGTAATGTGCACCTGTTGAAATACACACCTGTTTGGTATACATAGTGGTACAGGTATCATGTATAAAATGTTCACATGACTAAGAGTTGACTCCCGGAACATTATGTTTGTTTCTCTGGCTTAATAAACAAACCTTTAAGGATTTGGACAAGTGCTGCTGCTTTTTGTTCTTTTTTAAAAAAAAGTGAGATACTTTTAGCAACCGATCAGCAAGCACTGATCCCCTACTCCAAGAGTAGCCCTTAAATTCACACCAATAAAGGTATTTACGCCATACCTTATGATACATTTTTCGAATAACAGGCTTGCGAGCCTGAATCATGGTCTCAATGACCGACTCAGAAAATCCATGCCTAGACAGAACTAAGCGTTCAATCTCCAAGCAGTCAGCTTCAGAGAAACAAGATTTGGATGGAGAAATGGACCCTGAGATAGAAGGTCTTTCCTCACAGGCAACCTCCAAGGCAGCCAAAATTACATCTTTACTAGGTCTGCATACCAGATCCTGCAAGGCCATGCAGGAGCTATTAGAATTACTGATGCTCTCTCTTGTTTGATACGAGCAATAACTTGTAGAAGGAGCGCTAAAGGAGGAAACAGGTATGCTAGACCAAAATCCAAGGATCCGCCAGAGCATCTGTCAGAGCAGCTTGAGGATCTCTTGACCTTGAATCGTACCTTGGAAGCTTGGCATTCTACTGAGTCGCCATCAGATCCAACTCCGGCACCCCCCATGTGAGGGTTAACCTGGAGAACAACTCCTGATGGAGAGCCCACTCCCCGGGATGAAATGTCTGTCTGCTCAGGAAATCCGCTTCCCAGTTGTCCACTCCAGGAATGTGGATGGCAGATAGACAATAATTGTGAGCTTCTGCCCACTGAATAATCTGTGCCATCTCCTTCATGGCTAAGGAACTCTGAGTTTCCCCCTGGTGGTTGATGTAAGCCACTGAGGTGATGTTGTCCGATTGGAACCTGATAAACCGGGCTAAGGAAAATTGAGGCCAAGCCATCAGAGCATTGTAAATTGCTCATAACTCCAAGATGTTTATTGGGAGAGCAGACTCTTCATGAGTCCATAGTCCCTAGACCAGGAAGGTCTCCAGAAGCATGTGTCCTGAGACAGATTCACCTGAGCAAGCCACCACGGGGGGGGAGTCTCATGTCAACTGGTATAGATCTATCCTCTGAGACAGATCCGAATGGTCTCGGTTCCATTTTCTGAGCATGCATATTTGCAGAGCTCTTAAATGGAATCGAGCAAAGGGAATCATATCCATAGAAGCAACATCAGACCAAGTACGTCCATACACAGTTAAAAGTGAGGGTCAGAAATCCTAGCTGACGCATTTCGGCTGAATGCCGTTGTCAAAGCTAATAGAGTCTGGAAAAACTCCCTGCCCCTTAAAAGAGTAAAATGACCCCTATTGGTTAACCTATAATCCTTAAATTTAACCCTTGCTTTTCCACAACAGGCTAACAGCGGCATTGTGCAAATTATTCATAACGAAAGCTACACAAACTGTTATTTTTAAATTTTAAACTCCAGTTTATTTTTATATATATGTATATAGTATAAGTATATGATAATCTTAATTAAGAACTATTGCAAAAGGCTCATACCAATAGGTATGTATGCAAAAAAATATATATAAATGTACCTGTTCAAATATATATAAACCAGTGCTCTATAACTTACACATTTACTATTCTATGCATTCTCATTTTGAAAAAAAATGAAAAAATGAAGAAATGATAATTTATGCTAGTAGTTATAGATTGACACATATATGCAAAATATATATATATAAATCTACCTGTTCAAATATATTTAACCCAGTACTCTATAACTTACACATTTATTATTCTATGCATTCTCATTTTGAAAAAATCAAAAAATTTAGAAATGAAAATTTATGCTAGTAGTTATAGATTGACACATATATGACAACTGTTTTTAAGTATGTGCAGTGACAACCTATTTACTATCCTATATGCAAATTCCACTGCTCTATTAATTGGTACACATACACCCCTCATGCATGTTTTAGGGAAAAACTATACAGTTTAAATACTTATTTCATACTATTGTCAGAGTTAAATTTCTCAAAGGTTAGGCATAGGCACAAGCCAAAATGTATAGATATGGTAGGAAATAAATCTAACATATCTTATAAACCTTATTGACTTTGGGGGGGCTCTGTTGTCTGTATATGGATACATCTAAAAGACCATATTGTGCTCATCTCGAGGGTAGAGAGAGACTACTGCCAAAAATTTATAAGGTCATAGGAAGAATTTAATCCTTTTGGATTCCTAGTTTTTAATGTAAATATCCAGTAGACCTCCTGTTTTTCCAGTAGCCTCTCTCTATTCCCTCCTCTGGTTGGAGTCATGACCATCTCTATACCGGTCCATTGTATTGTGTGATTGAACAAAGGGTTGTACCAGGGGGTTTTATATATACATTTGAATGTACTTTTTCACCGCATATACCCATGAGGGTTATATCCAGATAGTTTATACTGTATATGTTAGTTTCAAAAGTGAAGCTAATACCCAACTTATTGGTGTTAAGATAATGGATAAATCTAGGTAAAATCTTTCTGGGCACCTCCCCAGATAAATAACAGATTATCAATAAATCTTTTGTACACAAATATCTCCAAGCTGAAGGGGTGCCCACCTCCATATATGCAGTCCTGCTCCCACCACCCCAAAAAGAGGTTTGTGTAGAAAGGGGAAACTTTTGCCCCATCACAGTTACACAAACCTGGAGGTAGTACTCCCCCTCAAACTCGATATAGTTGTGTGTCAATATTCCAGATCATTACCACGATGCTTGTTCATGAAGTATGCAAGGGCCAAAAGGCCTTTTTTATGGGGAATAGAAGAATACAAGGCTTTAACATCAACAGTTAGCCATAAGTATTCTTGTCTCCATTCTATATCCTCCATGAATTTGAGTATATGTTTCGTGTCCCTCACATAACTTCACGAATCAAGTACCATGGGTTGCAGAATTAGATACAGCCGATCACGCCTAACAAATCTACTTGGCTTACAACAAAAGGCATGTTTAGATGTCACAATAGAGATTGTGTGGCATGTGAGAGGGCAGAAGTAGGCGAACAGTTCAGATCCACAGTCACAGGCTTTACTAACACAAAGAATATGTGTTTAAATTGCAGGTCGACCTTTGTAGTTTACCTCATAACCTGCACAGAATGCGAAAAACAGTATACAGGCATGACGACACGTGAAGCCAGATCAAGAATTAGGGAGAACCTATGTAGTAGGATAGGACAAGCAAGTACCCCTCTGATACAACACTTTGTTCAATCACACAATAAAAGTCTAGAGACATTTAAATGGACCTGTATAGAGAGGGTCATGACTCCAACCAGAAGAGGGAATAGAGAGAGGCTGATGGCAAAACAGGAGGTCTAATGGATATTTACTTTAAAAACTAGGCATCCAAAAGGATTAAATTCTTCCTATGACCTTTTAAAGTTTTGGCAGTAGTCTCTCTCTACCCTAGAGATGAGCACAATATGGTCTTTTACATCTATTCATATACAGACAACTCAGCTCCCCCCCCCCTTCGCCAATAAGGAGGTTTATAAGATATTATAGATTTATTTTCTACCATATCTATACATTTTGGCTTGTGCCTATGCCTAACCTTTTAGAATTTTAGCTCTGACAACAGTATTAAATAAGTATTTAAACTGTATAGTTTTTCCCTAAAACATGCATAAGGGGTGTATGTGTACCGATTAATAGAGCAGTGGAATTTGCATATAGGATAGTGAATAGGTTGTCACTACACATACTTAAACACAGTTGTCATATATGTGTCAATCTATAACTACTAGCATAAATTTTCATTTCTAAATTACTGGGTTAAATTGAGTACTGGGTTAAATTTTTATTTGAACAGGTAGATTTATATATATATATTTTGCATACAGACCTATTGGCATGAGCCTTCTCCAATTGTTCTTAGTTAAGATTATCATATACTTATATACCTGTATAAAAATATACTGGAGTTTAAAATTTAAAAATAACAGTTTGTGTAGCTTTGGTAATGAATAATTTGCACAACACCACTAAGTTAGCCCGTTGTGGAAAAGCAAGGGTTAAATTTAAGGATTATGGGTTAACCAATAGAGGTAATTTTACTCTTTTAAGAGGCAGGGAGTTTTTCCAGACTCCATTAGCTTTGGCAATGGCATTCAGCTGAAACGCATCAGCTAGGCTTGCTGACCCCCACTTTTAACTTTGCAACATACATGTGTGTATTCTGATAACTTTTTATTATATTTTTGGAATAAAGTTTACTATTTTTATGCCGGTGCTCTGCTTCTTACTTTTTGTTCCATGCACTGCTGACCGCACTTGGCGTGTAGCACCGGCCCGGCAGTAGGGTATATCCCTTTTACTCCTCAGAGCCCTTGATGGAGAGGAAGACACCCTGTGATGTCTGAAGAGGTAGACGGATCTGCAACATCAGGATTGGGTTGGAGACTCTGGAAGAAGTGAGTACAAACCACCAGTATACACAGCGTTGTGCCCTGGTGTCCTTGCTCCCCAAGACTGGACGAGTCACATCACAGGGAGTAAGCTTCATAAGGCTGGAATAGTCATCTATTTTCATTCTTCCACTGTATTCAAATCACTGTTGGCTGAATAAGTTTGCAACTAACCCTTTTTTGACATTGCATTGCACTGCTATTTACATATATTTGTCCGGGTTGGTGTGGCACGAAGAATCTCTGTCTCATGTTGTATATATGGGCATAGGTCAGGCCCTTGTTTTCTCCTAACCACAGCCTTACTGGACTATCGTAAGCACAGTTTTAAAGGGTCACAGGGCTCTCTAAGGGAAAATAGAAACACACATGGACATTATCCCCAGACCAAACACTACAGGTTATTTTTCTAATGTAGAAGAAAGGGATGACTCCAGACTTGAAGCAGATACTTTTTTCACTTTGGATAGGACACTTTATAAATTGCCATCACTCTTTGATGAGATGGAGTTTCTTATTACCAAAGAAAACAAGCTTAAGTGGGACATTTGGACACTAGAAGATTATTTAAAACTCAAGCTCATACCTAGAGGCTTGAGATTGAATAAATGCCCTACCTTTACAACTGAGGATCAACTTTTTATAAACAGTGGAATGAGACTTTGTACAATTGTTCCAGTGAACTAATTCCTTTTTCTTATTATTTACAAATAAAACAAATTCTTGAAATTTCTGTAAAAATTACTCAGGTACAAGAGGAATAAATAAGAGGAGCAATCATAGTGAGTTTGCCAAATTTGATAATCTCCTGCAAGATGCAGTAGCAGAAGCAAAGGCACTACTATTAGAGATAAAATACTCTAAATATATAAGGGACCAGCAAGATTTTGATAACAACACAGTATATGTGTGGAATCGCAAAGGCCTAGATTTGGAGTTTGGCGTTAGCCGTGAAAACCAGCGTTAGAGGCTCCTAACGCTGGTTTTGGCCGCCCGCTGGTATTTGGAGTCAGTGATTAAAGGGTCTAACGCTCACTTTTCAGCCGCGACTTTTCCATACCGCAGATCCCCTTACGTCAATTGCGTATCCTATCTTTTCAATGGGATCTTCCTAACGCCGGTATTTAGAGTCGTTTCTGAAGTGAGCGTTAGAGCTCTAACGACAAGACTCCAGCCGCAGGAAAATAGCAGTAGTTAAGAGCTTTCTGGGCTAACGCCGGTTCATAAAGCTCTTAACTACTGTACCCTAAAGTACACTAACACCCATAAACTACCTATGTACCCCTAAACCGAGGTCCCCCCACATCGCCGCCACTCGATTAAATTTTTTTAACCCCTAATCTGCCGACCGCCACCTACGTTATACTTATGTACCCCTAATCTGCTGCCCCTAACCCCGCCGACCCCTGTATTACATTTATTAACCCCTAACCTGCCCCCCACAACGTCGCCGCCAGCTACTTAAAATAATTAACCCCTAATCTTCCGACCGCAAAGCGCCGCCACCTACGTTATCCCTATGTACCCCTAATCTGCTGCCCCTAACACCGCCGACACCTATATTATATTTATTAACCCCTAATCTGCCCCCCTCAATGTCGCCGACACCTGCCTACACTTATTAACCCCTAATCTGCCGAGCGGACCTGAGCGCTACTATAATAAATGTATTAACCCCTAATCCGCCTCACTAACCCTATCATAAATAGTATTAACCCCTAATCTGCCCTCCCTAATCTGCCGACCGCCACCTACGTTATACTTATGTACCCCTAATCTGCTGCCCCTAACCCCGCCGACCCCTGTATTACATTTATTAACCCCTAACCTGCCCCCCACAACGTCGCCGCCAGCTACTTAAAATAATTAACCCCTAATCTTCCGACCGCAAAGCGCCGCCACCTACGTTATCCCTATGTACCCCTAATCTGCTGCCCCTAACACCGCCGACACCTATATTATATTTATTAACCCCTAATCTGCCCCCCTCAATGTCGCCGACACCTGCCTACACTTATTAACCCCTAATCTGCCGAGCGGACCTGAGCGCTACTATAATAAATGTATTAACCCCTAATCCGCCTCACTAACCCTATCATAAATAGTATTAACCCCTAATCTGCCCTCCCTAACATCGTCGACACCTAACTTCAATTATTAACCCCTAATCTGACGACCGGAGCTCACCGCTACTATAATAAATGGATTAACCCCTAAAGCTAAGTCTAACCCTAACTCTAACACCCCCCTAAGTTAAATATAATTTAAATCTAACGAAATAAATTAACTCTTATTAAATAAATTATTCCTATTTAAAGCTAAACACTTACCTGTAAAATACATGCCCCAAGAATTTCAGCTCTTTTGCCTGTAAAAAAAAACATACAATACCCCCCCCCAACATTACAACCCACCACCCACATACCCCTAATCTAACCCAAACCCCCCTTAAATAAACCTAACACTAAGCCCCTGAAGATCTTCCTACCTTGTCTTCACCATCCAGGTTCACCGATCCGTCCTGAAGAGATCCTCCGATGTCCTGATCCAAGCCCAAGCGGGGGGGCTGAAGAGGTCCATGATCCGGTTCATCCAAGCGGGGCAGAAGAGGATCTTCCATCCGATTGAAGTCTTCATCCAAGCAGCATCCATCCGGAGCAAAGCGGCAGGATCCTGAAGACCTCCAGCGCGGAACATCCATCCGGCCCGACGACTGAACGACGAATGACTGTTCCTTTAAGGGACGTCATCCAAGATGGAATTAAGGTAGGAATTTTCTGATTGGCTGATGGAATCAGCCAATCAGAATCAAGTTCAATCCGATTGGCTGATCCGATCAGCCAATCAGATTGAGCTCGCATTCTATTGGCTGATCGGAACAGCCAATAGAATGCGAGCTCAATCTGATTGGCTGATTGGATCAGCCAATCGGATTGAACTTGATTCTGATTGGCTGATTCCATCAGCCAATCAGAAAATTCCTACCTTAATTCCGATTGGCTGATAGAATCCTATCAGCCAATCGGAATTCGAGGGACGCCATCTTGGATGATGTCCCTTAAAGGAACAGTCATTCGTCGTTCAGTCGTCGGGCCGGATGGATGTTCCGCGCTCGAGGTCTTCAGGATCCTGCCGCTTCGCTCCGGATGGATGCTGCTTGGATGAAGACTTCAATCGGATGGAAGATCCTCTTCTGCCCCGCTTGGATGAAGACTTTGACCGGATCATGGACCTCTTCAGCCCCCCGCTTGGGCTTGGATCAGGACATCGGAGGAGCTCTTCAGGACGGATCGGTGAACCTGGATGGTGAAGACAAGGTAGGAAGATCTTCAGGGGCTTAGTGTTAGGTTTATTTAAGGGGGGTTTGGGTTAGATTAGGGGTATGTGGGTGGTGGGTTGTAATGTTGGGGGGGGGGGTATTGTATGTTTTTTTTTACAGGCAAAAGAGCTGAAATTCTTGGGGCATGCCCCGCAAAGGGCCCTGTTCAGGGCTGGTAAGGTAAAAGAGCTTTTACCTTTTTTAATTTAGAATAGGGTAGGGAATTTTTTATTTTGGGGGGCTTTGTTATTTTATTAGGGGGCTTAGAGTAGGTGTAATTAGTTTAAAATTGTTGTAATATTTTTCTTATGTTTGTAAATATTTTTTTATTTTTTGTAACTTAGTTCTTTTTTATTTTTTGTACTTTAGCTAGTTTATGTAATTGTATTTATTTGTAGCAATTGTGTTTAATTAATTTATTGATAGTGTAGTGTTAGGTTAATTGTAGGTAATTGTAGGTAGTTTATTTAATTAATTTATTGATAGGGTAGTGTTAGGTTTAATTATATCTTAGGTTAGGATTTATTTTACAGGTAAATTTGTTATTATTTTAACTAGGTAACTATTAAATAGCTATTGTACCTGGTTAAAATAATTACCAAGTTGCCTGTAAAATAAATATAAATCCTAAAATAGCTATAATATAATTATAATTTATATTGTAGCTATATTAGGATGTATTTTACAGGTAAGTATTTAGCTTTAAATAGGAATAATTTATTTAATAAGAGTTAATTTATTTCGTTAGATTTAAATTATATTTAACTTAGGGGGGTGTTAGTGTTAGGGTTAGACTTAGCTTTAGGGGTTAATTCATTTATTATAGTAGCGGTGAGCTCCGGTCATCAGATTAGGGGTTAATAATTGAAGTTAGGTGTCGGCGATGTTAGGGAGGGCAGATTAGGGGTTAATACTATTTATGATAGGGTTAGTGAGGCGGATTAGGGGTTAATAACTTTATTATAGTAGCGCTCAGGTCCGCTCGGCAGATTAGGGGTTAATAAGTGTAGGCAGGTGTCGGCGACGTTGTGGGGGGCAGATTAGGGGTTAATAAATATAATATAGGGGTCGGCGATGTTAGGGCAGCAGATTAGGGGTACATAGGGATAACGTAGGTTGCGGCGGTTTACGGAGCGACAGATTAGGGGTTAAAAATAATATGCAGGGGTCAGCGATAGCGGGGGCGGCAGATTAGGGGTTAATAAGTGTAAGGTTAGGGGTGTTTAGACTCGGGGTACATGTTAGAGTGTTAGGTGCAGACGTAGGAAGTGTTTCTCCATAGGAAACAATGGGGCTGCGTTAGGAGCTGAACGCTGCTTTTTTGCAGGTGTTAGGTTTTTTTTCAGCTCAAACAGCCCCATTGTTTCCTATGGGGATATCGTGCACGAGCACGTTTTTGAGGCTGGCCGCGTCCGTAAGCAACTCTGGTATCGAGAGTTGCATTTGCGGTAAAAATGCTCTACGCTCCTTTTTTGGAGCCTAACGCAGCATTTGTTTGAACTCTCGATACCAGAGTTAAATTTATGGTGCGGCCAGAAAAAAGCCCGCGGAGCGTTAACAGCCCTTCTACCGCCGAACTCCAAATCTAGGCCAAAGAAAGGTATCAAAAGCATAAAGAGTTAAATCAATCTTCTGGTCCCAACAACAGAGGTAGGGTTAACAGAGGGAGACACAGGGGGAGAGGTAGAGGGAGACAAGATAGAAGAATACAGTTCTCGGATAGTAATGCTCAAATACTCGAA
The DNA here is from genome assembly GCF_027579735.1 of Bombina bombina. Classification (NCBI taxonomy): domain Eukaryota; kingdom Metazoa; phylum Chordata; class Amphibia; order Anura; family Bombinatoridae; genus Bombina; species Bombina bombina. The sequence continues at coordinate 657,161,738 of NC_069503.1, read as the reverse complement.
ATACTCAAATATGCCCCTACATCCTCTAGATACACCTTGCAAACCTCTAACGCATTGGAACCAAGACCCAATGCCCCCACAACTATCACCACAGAACCTGCAGATTCGATAGTATACACTGAAATTCCTAATAGGGAAGAAAGTCAAGATATGAACCAGGTATTTTCCCTTCCCCCTCCGAGGAAGACCATCAGTGGGGGGGGGGGGACAAAACACAAGAGGGACCTACAAGGGAGGCTACCCTCTATGCAGGAACCAGAGACACACCAAGTATCAGTGAATAGTGTCATAAATCTGTCATCACATGTTCTGAGTGCCACGGAACAGAATGTTTTAAGTTTTGGATTAGGCTTTGTTCCGACTAATTCTTTTAATTTGTTTGACACCCTGATAGATGTGAACAGATTTATTAGAAAAATCACTTTAAAAAAACACCTTTCCCTTAGGGCACCTGGTTGTGAGGGTTCACCAACCCCAGCAACACAAGGGGCATCTATTCAAGATAATCTTGGAACTCTAGACTTCCAGGATTTGTGTGGACTCTCAACACTTGAGTCCCTTAACTTGGAACAGGAGGATAATCACTCGTAAAGCCTTAATAAAACACCAAAATTAAAGTGCACTTCCACTTACTATCCTATACAGAGTCGTGGCACTATAGTCAAAAAGTTTCAAAGCAGGATAGAAAATGACCTAACTAAATTATATAATCAAGAAAGTAAACCCAATTTTAACTTGACTAAGTTGGAAAGGGAAGCCCTAGTAAAACTTTGTTCCAATACCTCTTTGATGATCCGTGCTGCTGATAATGGGGGTTCTGTGGTGGTGATGAATAGAAGTACCTTTGTCAATGAGACACTAAGGCAGCTCACTAATGCCCATGATTATAGGATATTGAGTTGTGATCCCACAAGGACTTTCAGCAAGAAACTCAGGGATCTCATCGATGATGGCATAGAAAAGAGCTTCATTGACAGAGGTACGGCCGATTACTTATTGATCTACCACCCCACTATACCCATATTCAATCACCTCCCCAAGGTGCACAAATCCCTTGATAATGTAATGGGGAGGCCCATTGTCAGCAGCATCAGATCTCTTTTGGAACATGTGTTAGAATGGCTAGATCTAATTCTGCAACCCATGGTACTTGATTTGTGAAGTTATGTGAGGGACACAAAACATATACTCAAATTCATGGAGGATATAGAATGGAGACAAGAATACTCATGGCTAACTGTTGATGTTAAAGCCTTGTATTCTTCTATTCCCCATGAAAAAGGCCTTTTGGCCCTCGCATACTTCATAAACAAGTATCATGGTAAAGATCTGGAATATTGTCAGTTTGTCATTAGGATTGCTGAGTTCCTACTGACACACAACTACTTCGAGTTTGAGGGGGTGTCCTACCTCCAGGTTTGCGGAACTGCAATGGGGCAAAATTTGCCCCTTCCCACGCCAACCTCTTATTGGGGTGGTGGGAGCAGGACTGCATATATAGTGGTGGGAACCCTTTCAGCTCGGAGATAGTTGTGTACAAAAGATTTACTGACAATCTGTTATTTGTCTGGAGAGCGGCCCAGAATGATTTACCTAGCTTTATCCATTATCTTAACACCAATGATTTGGGTATTAGCTTCACTTTTCGAACTAACATGTACAGTATAAACTATCTGGATATAACCCTCATGGGTATATGCGGTTAAAAAGTACATTCAGATGTATAAAGAAAACCAATTTCTGGGAACACCCTTCTCCATGTGAAGAGCTGTCATCCGAAGAGTGTGTTTCAGGTAATAGCCAAGGGACAGTTTATCCGTTTGAAACAGAATTGCTCCAACCCAGATCAACTTAATGCAGAATCACAAAAAATTGACAGATAGACTTCTATCTAGAGGTTATAAAAAGGAAACAGTAAGTAGGGCAGCAGAAACTGTTGAAAAAATAGATCACCAGGAACTATTATAATCAAAGAGTCGACCTGTGAACAAAACAAACACAATGGATAGTCTCCTATTCATTACAAATTACACTGAACAACATAACCAAGTTTGCAATATTGTCAGAAAGCATCTTCCCATGTTAAAGGCAGATGATGGTTTAGCCGACCTCTCAAAAAGTCTCTGAAAATTTGCATATAGATACAATAAAACAATTGGGAATATAGTTGCCCCTACTAAACTTTAGCTCATCACGCCTAACAAATCTACTTGGCTTACAACCAAAGGTATGTTTAGATGTCACAATAGAGATTGTGTGGCATGTGAGAGGGCAGAAGTAGGTGAACAGTTCAGATACACAGTTACAGGCTTTACTTACAGAAAGAATATGTGTATAAATTGCAGGTCGACCTTTGTAGTTTACCTCATAACCTGCACAGATTGCGACAAACAGTATACAGGCATGACGACACGCAAAGTCAGATAAAAAATTAGGGAGCACCTATCTAGTAGGATAGGACAAAGCAAGTACCCATCTGATACAACATTTTGTTCAATCACACAATAAAAGTCTAGAGACTTTTAAATGGACTTGTATAGAGAGGGTCATGACTCCAATCAGAGGAGGGAATAGAGAGAGGCTGCTGGCAAAACAGGAGGTCTACTGGATATTTACCTTAAAAACTAGGCATCCAAAAGGATTAAATTCTTCCTATGACCTTTTAAATTTTTGGCAGTAGTCTCTCTCTACCCACAAGATGAGCACAATATGGTCTTTTACATCTATTCATATACAGACAACACAGCCTCCCCCCCAAAGCCAATAAAGAGGTTTATATGATTTTTTAGATTTATTTTCTACCATATCTATACATTTTGGCTTGTGCCTATGCCTAACCCTTGAGAACTTTAACTCTGACAACAGTATGAAATAAGTATTTAAACTGTATAGTTTTTCCCTAAAACATGCATGAGAGGTGTATGTGTTATGATTAATAGAGTAGTGGAATTTGCATATAGTGTCACTACACATACTTAAACACAGTTGTCATATATGTGTCAATCTATAACTACTAGCATAAATTATCATTTATTATTTTTTTCAAAATGAGAATGCATAGAATAGTAAATGTATAAGTAAGCACGGGGTTATATATATTTGAACAGGTACAATTATATATATATTTTGCATACAGACCTATTGGCATGAACCTTTTGCAACTTTTCTTTAATAAGATTATCATATACTTATATATAAACCTATACTAGAGTTTAAAATGTAAAAATAACAATTTGTGTAGCTTTGGTTATGAATAATTTGCACAATACCACTAAGTTAGCCCGTTGTTGAAAAGCAAGGGTTAAATTTAAGGATTATGGGTTAACCAATAGGGGTCATTTTACTCTTTTAAGAGGCAGGGAGTTTTCCAGACTCCATTAGCTTTGACAACGGCATTCAGCCAAAACGCCTCAGAAAGGCTTTCTGACCCCCACTTTTAACTTTGCAACATACATGTGTGTATTCTGATATTTTTTTATCATATTTTTGGAATAAAGCTTACTATTTTTATGCCGGTGCTCCGCTTCTTCCTTTTTGGTCTATGCACTGCTGACCGCACTTGGCGTGTAGCACTGGCAGTTGGGTATATCCCTTTTACTCCCCAGATCCCTGTGTAAAGCCCTCATTGGATTGCAAGCAACAAATGTGAGAGGAAGACAGCCCCCCCCATGATGTCTGAAGAGGTAGACGGATCTGCGACACCAGGATTGGGTTTGAGACTCTGGAAGAAGTGAGTACAAACCGCCAGTATACACAGCGTTGTGCCCTGGTGTCCTTGCTCCCCAAGACCTGACAAGTCACATCACAGGGGGTAAGCTTCAAAAGGCTGGAATAGTCATCTATTGTCATTCTTAAGCTGTATTTAACTCACTGTTGACTGAATAAGTTTGCAACTCACCCATTTTTGATATTGCATTGCACTGCTTTTTACATATATTTGTCCGGGTTGGTGTGGCACGGAGTATCTCTGTCTCATATCCTAAGAAAACCACTCTTGTTGCTGGAACATGGGAACTCTTCTCCAGATTCACTTTCCATCTGTGGGAATGTAGAAAAGACAATAATGAGATATAATTTAGAAGCACACTAAATAAAATGTGTTCAAAGTTTGTGGTTATATCTTAAAACATATATTAGTACAATTTTAATAAGAATGTTGTGACTATTACAATGCTATGTCTATTAAAACATATTTATTCAGTATCTATAAAAAGAGTAGTATTCCACAGTGTTAAAATATATAACATGGATCCATGTGTACAATGAACTCTAAATTTATAATTTTTTTTTATTAAAAACAGTACAATAAAAGACAATATAATAGAAATGATGAACAGACCATGTTAGTGGTATGGTTGTTAGTGCCAAAAAAGAAAAGTCTGTGATGGAAAGTCTATAATAAATCCATGTAGAATCCTAAAGTGATGTTGTGTCGCAGATAAATGAATTCACTATGTAAAAATATCATAAATCCGATGCCTTGAAAAGGTGATAAAAGTGCAAAAATAAAAAATATATAAAATATAAAATGTAAATAACGTAAAAGATGAAAAAAAGTGCAAAAATGCATAAATCCAAAAAATACAAAAAATATAAAAATATCAAAATATCAAAATTTGTATCAAAAATTTGTATCAAAATATCAAATTTGTAAAAAAGTGTTTTTTATGTGAAAAATTTCTTAGATAATGATTCCAAAAGAGGGTGATAGGAAATCCTACTGGAGGATGTTGATTTTCTCAAAAGTAGATCCTCCTGTGTGATAGTGTGAAACCTAAAAATATTTTGATATTTTGATATTTTTATATTTTTGTATTGTTTGGATTTATGCATTTTTGCACTTTATTTGTTTTTTCATCTTTTACATTTTTTATTTTGCACTTTTATTACCTTTTCAAGGCATCGGATTTATGATATTTTTACATAGTGAATTCATTTATCTGCGACACAACATCACTTTAGGATTGTACACGGATTTATTATAGACTTTCCATCACAGACTTTTCTTTTTTGGGACTAACAACCATACCACTAACGTGGTTCGTTCATCATTTCTATTATATTGTCTTTTATTGTACTGTTTTTATATGTTTTTTATATATTTAGAGCTCATTGTACACATGGATCCATGTTATATATTTTAACACTGTGGATTAGTACTCTTTTTATAGATACAGAATAAATATGTTTTAATAAACATAGCATTGTAATAGTCACAGCATTCTACTTAAAATTGTACTAATATATGTTTTAAGATATAACCACAAACTTTGCACACATTGTACTCTAATTTGCCCCAGCCTTTTTTTTTTTGTGCTTCTAAATTATATCTCATTATTAACTCTTTCTAGGGTAGCTAGGTAACTCATTCATTTTAGGAGCAATATAGGCAGACATACACCTAGCGCTAGGTTAATCAACACCTCTCATGTAAAAAAGACAACAAGATCTCTGTTTGCTTGTTCAAAAGATGGTGCCTGAACCAATATGTCGTCCAGGTAGGGCGCCACTGCAATTACCCGAGACCTGAGAAAATTGTGGGAGCTGTGGCAAGGCCAAATGGAAGAGCCACAAACTAAAAAGTGTTTGTCTAGAAAGGCAAATCTCAGGAACTTGTGATGATCCCTGTGGATGGGAACATGAAGATATGCATCCTTCAGGTCTATAGTCATCATAAACTGACCATTTTGGACCAAAGGAAGAATGAAACAAATGGTTTCTATTTTGAAGAACGGTACCCTGAGGACAACATGTTGAGACAATTTAGGTCTAAAATGGGTTCGAAAGGTTCCCTCTTTTTTGGGGACCACAAACAGATTTTAATAGAATCTTAGACCCTGTTCCCTTACAGGAATTGGAACAATCACTCCCAGGGAGTAAAAGTCCTGAACGCATTTCAAGAATACCTCTCTTTTTACTTGGTCTGCAGATAATCTTGAGAGGAATAATTCTGCCCCTGGGAGGGAAAGTTTTGAATTATATTTTGTATCCCTGAGATACTATGTCCACAGCCCAAGGATCTGGTACATCTCATATGCATGCTTGACAAAACAGGGAAAGTCTGCCCCCCACTTGATCTGATCCTGGATTGCGGGCTGACCCTTCATGCTGACTTAGACTCAGCTAAAGGTTTCTTTGATTGTTTCCCCTTATTCCAATATTGATTGGGCTTCCAAGAAGACTTCGAATGTTCATGCTTAGAAGAGGGAGAGGAAGACTTTTGACCTTTGAATTAACGAAAGTAACGAAAATTACTTTTACGTCCTTTAGGTCTCTTCTTCTTGTCTTGTGGTAGAAAAGACCCTTTTCCACCCGTAATATCAGAAATTATTTCTGCCAGGCCAGGTCCAAACAAGGTTTCATCATTGTAAAGAAGTGCCAGAAGCTTGGACTTGGAGGTAAAATCAGCTGTCCAAGATTTTAGCCACAAATCATCTTGGCATCTTGGCTCCCAGTCTAATAACTTGCATGTTAGCATCAGAAATAAAGGAATTGGCTAGTTTGAGAGGCTTAATCCTATCTTGGATCTCCTCCAACAGAGTCTCTATTAAAATTGATTCAGCCAAGGCATCACACCAATAAGATTTCGCACTTGCTCCTTTGGCAATACAAACTGCAGATTGACATTGAAGACCTTGATGAACATATATCTTTTTCAAATAAGCCTCCAGCTTTTTGTCCATGGGATCCTTAAAGGAGCAGCTATCCTCTATAGGGATCGTAGTTCTCTTAGCCAGAGTATAAATAGCCCCTTCTACTTTAGGCACCGTGCGTCATGAATCTTTAATGGAGTCAGCAACAGGAAACATATATTTAAAGACAGAAGATGGGGGGAAAGGTATCCCTGGCTTCTCCAATTCCTGTGAAATAATCTCTGTCACACAGTTTGGAAAAGGAAACTCTTCCACAGAGGTAGGAACATCATAATATTTATTGAGTTTACTAGACTTCTTAGGGTTGACAATGACAGGAGTATCAGAGTCGTCCAAAGTAGCCAATACCTCCTTTAACAGTACACAAAGGTGTTCAAGCTTAAATCTGAAGTTTACTTTTTCAGTATTAGATGAAGGAATAATACTGTCCGAATCTGAGATTTCAACCTCAGAGGCTACCGACGTATCCTCCTCATCAGACTTATGAGGGAGGGCAACCTGCGTAGCAGTAGGTGGAACAGAAACCTTACTACCTGAATGTCTAATTTTCCTCTTGCGTTTTCCCAGCATAGGAAAAGCAGATAATGCCACAGATACCGCAGAAGATACCTGTGCAGCAAAATCTGCAGGCAAACAAACTCCTCCAGGAGGCTGAGAGGAACTGCAGGGCACTGTATGTGATGCCATAGAGGCATGGGACATTTGAGAAAAAAGCTGTGGCATTGCCTGAACGGCATCATCCTGAGAGACATTAGGCTCAGAGGGCAACAATTTATCTTTAAATTGAAGTGTTCCAGCTAAGCATGCAGCACAGAATTGCATAGGCACCACAATTTGTGCCTTAAGGCATATTAAGCATTTCTCAAAAGACACAGCGTCTTGGTCCATGTCCATAATACTAAATAAAAAATCTCCAAAATTGTAGAAATTTTTTAAATACACTGTCACTTTAAGAATTTTTAATACCACAGCCGCTTAACATTATGCAAAATTCTTTATCAGGCCCCCTACACCTCAGACAGGCTGACGTGCCTTACTGTAACACTTATACACAATTTGGCTGCCAGAAGTCTCTAAAACGATCATATAGTAGATCGACACTGAAGAGACTGAAATTCAATGATGCCGTTCCGCTCCGTGAATATCCAACAGCAGAGAGAAGTCACATGACCAGCAGAGAGAGTAAACTTTACAGCAAGTGAAAGGCGTGCGTCTGCCTCTGCCTACAACACCGGAGCATAATTTACACAAACGCTCAAGCAGTTAGCCTGTTCAGAACATGTATAAAACATAAACCACACACATACTAATAAAGTGTTTCAACAAAATTAGCCCAAAGAGGAAAAGTGTCCCAATAAAGGGAAGATTAACCCCTAGTCTCAACATACATAATGTGCCTGCCCAATGCCAAAGAAAATCCTGCATAAAGGATTTTAAAAATGTCCCCATCTACTGCATATGACATATTCTTCTGAAGTGCAAGTCTCCAAGACAAAAGCACTTACTTGCAGTCTAGCTGTCCGGCAGGAAGACAGCTCACAAGGCGTGAAAGGACACATACTCCTTACAGAGACCTGTAGAAAAAGAAAGAACAGAGTAACCAACTCTGGCTTTCTGTACCATGGGCAGCAATGTGTTAGGAAAAAAGCAAGGACTACCTCACAACTTCCTAACCGCTTAAAAGCCACCACTATGCTGAATAGATTGACGTGGACTCAGCTAAACCCAAATCCTTGCTTGCAGGGAAAAGTTTCCAAAAAAGGAATTAATTTCTTCAGACACCAAACTTCACCTCCTCCATTTGACAGAGGCAAAGAGAATGACTGGGGATTATGGGTAGGGTAGTGACACTTAACTGCTTTGCTGTGGTGCTCTTTGCCTTCTCCTGCTGGCGAGGAGAGATATTCCCACTAGTAATTTAATGAGTTCGTGGACTCTCCATATCTTAGGAAAGAAACAACATCATTTTCTATGTGACAAACATAGGAATGTAAAGTATGCGTAATGTGCTTCAGGGTTCATGATTTAGGTTTAATGCAGTGTTTGCTAAGCCCACATGAAGAACTTGTATAGCGCCACCAACTTCTGTAGAGCTGGGTACAATGATAGGGGTATACAATGACAAGGATTTGTGATAAATACAAAACATAACAAAACTAAACAAATTTAGTACAGGAGGAAAAGGGCAATGCTCCAGAGAGCTCACAGTCTACAGGTTTAGAGTGCAGAGACATAAGGTTGGGGTAGCTTGTCACATCGGTTGTAGTTGCAGCAGTGAGTCAGGCAGTTCATGTATTAGTTTGGTTAGGAGGAGAGATGGTAAGCCTCTCTGAATAGGTGGGTTTTCAAGGAGCAACTGAAGCTATACAAGGTTGGAGACAGTGTTATAGAGCGGGGTAGAGAGTTCCAGAGGACAGGAGCAGCACATGAGAAGTCTTGGAGACGGGAGTGGGACGTAGAGATAAAAGGAGTGGAGAGACGTAGGTCAGCAGTTAATTGAAGAGGATGGTATGGGGAATATTTGCACGATGAGAGAGGAAATATAGTTTTGGAGTTAGACTTAAGTGCTTTGTAAATTAGGATAAACACTTTAAATTGTATTCTGGAGTGTATGGGGAACCAGTGAAGAGACTGGCAGAGCTGAGCAGCTGATGTAGATTGTCGACTTAGGTGGATGAGGCTAGCAGAAGCATTCATATTAGATTGGAGGGAGGAGAGGCGGTGTTTTGGAAGGCCATTTAGAAGTAGATTGCAATAATCAATGCGTGACAAAATAAGGGAATGAATGATTATTTTTGTAGTTTTTTTAGTAAGGAAGGTGACGAATTCTGGAAAAGTTGATACAGTGCCACATGAGAGATTAATGCACAAAATTAAGGGACTGGGAATAGCTGAAAATGTTAGCACATGGATAAATAACTGGATAAAAGATAGGGAGCAACGAGTAGTAGTAAATGGATCATACTCAGATTGGACAAAGTTAATCAGTGGCGTCCCCCAGGGATCAGTACTGGGCCCTGTTCTTTTTAATATTTTTATAAATGACTTGGAGCAAGGATTAAATAGCGACATCTCTATTTTTGCAGATGATACTAAGTTAAGTAAGGTCATAAGGTCAGAGCAGGACGAACTCTCTTTACAAAGGGATTTGCTAAAATTAGAACTATGGGCAAGTGAATGGAAAATGAGATTTAATACGGAAAAATGCAAGGTTCTACATTTTGGAAGTAAAAATAAGCAGGCTACATATTTTTTAAATGGGACAAGACTTAGCCAAACACAGGATGAAAGGGATTTGGGAGTAGTAATAGATAACAAGCTAAAGATGGGTGCACAATGCAGGGCAGCGGCTTCAAAGGCTAATAAGATACTAGCATGTATTAAAAGAGGCATTCATTCAAGGGAGGAAAGCATAATTCTGTCATTATATAAAGCCCTGGTAAGACCTCACCTTGAGTTTGGAGTGCAGTTCTGGGGATCAATTGCTAAAAAAGATATTGCAGAACTAGAAAAAGTTCAGAGGAGGGCCACAAAGCTAATAAGGGGATTGGAGAAATTAACCTATGAGGAGAGGCTAGCCAAACTGGGTCTGTTTTCTTTAGAAAAAAGGAGCTTGAGAGGTGACATGATTACTTTATATAAATATATTCAAGGCCCATATACAGAGATGGCAGAAGCTCTGTTTATTCCAAGAAAATTGTTTCTGACAAGAGGTCATAATTTAAGGTTCGAGGAAAGGAGATTTAATCTCCTGCAACGGAAATGTTTTTTCACTGTAAGAGCAATAAAATTGTGGAACTCATTACCAAAGGAGGTAGTGAATGCCAATACCATAGATACATTTAAAAATAGTCTGGATAAATTTCTGTATATAAACAAAATTCATGGACATGATTGCTAGTATTAAATGGATCACATTTTAATGGGGTTATTTAAGCTTAACTGGAGCTTTTTGTAAGTATTTTAGATTTGTATAGGTTGAACTCGATGGACTTCAGTCTTTTTTCAACCTTATCTACTATGTTACTATGTTACTATGTTGTGTAGGTGTGAACTGCAGGATTTGGTTAGTGCTTGTATTTATGGGTTGAATGTGAGTTCTGAGTCAAGTGTGACCACAAGACAGCGGACCTAGGGTGAAGTATTGAGAATAGAGTCTCCAACCGTCAGAGAAATGTTAGGAGTTGGATGTCTGGAAGAGGGAGGAATAAGAAGAAGCTCAGTTTTAGACAGATTGAGTTGGAGGTAGTGTGAAGACATCCAAGAGGAAATTGCAGAGAGGCAGTTGGAAATCTGGTTGATAAAAGAGTGAGAAATATCAGGAGAGGAAGGATAGATTTGGATATCATCAGCAAACCAATATAGATTGGAGTATAAGTTGGAATAAACTAAAGTTATAATACTTACGAGTGTTTGGTCATCTCTATGAAGGATAGAAATGTACAGTATATACTTCTGTTCCTTTCTTTTCACATGTTTTAAAAAAAATATTACAACTTGTAATATGTGCTCTATCCGACGCACACAAAAAGCTTCCATTTAGAGAAGTTAACTCTGAAGTTACAGTGCAAAATAGCCCCCCACTTGTAATCTAGCCCTAAAATGGAAATTTACAAATTCTTCCTTTTTGAAAGACCTACAACGTTTACCTCCTAAAGGAAGAATTTAATCAGAACCATTGGACTGGATTACCCGTTATCACAGTAAATCAGCCTGATATTTAGACATATTCCCCACAAACTTCTTTTCTCTTCATGCACCATCCTTGATTATTTTAAACCATTAAAGATATCAATAGTGAAAATTAAATTATGAATTAAAAACAAATACATAAAAACACCGATTTTAATAGGTTACAAAGCATTTGTAAATCTAAACTACTTTTTCCCTTTTTATCTACAGTCCTAAGGTTTAATATCATGTTTGATAATAGGAATACGTATACAAATTCCAAAAGCTATTTCAACAACCTCACAGCATCTTTTCATATTTGCTGACAGGGTAATTACATTTGTCATTTGTTATTAAATAAACTAGGCTTAAACCATACAGTCATCCAAACTATCAGCTTCAGCGGGCTGGAGTCATAAAATGCTTCCCCAACCACTGTCTCCTGTCTTACCTGTTCTACAAAAAATATTCACTGAAAAATATAGTGGTGTGTGATCAATAATTAAATATTTAAGTAACAAAACATTCGGATTTAAACTGTGCATAACTAATACTCATCTGTTGTTCCCTTACTGATAGGGACAACACACACAGTTGTGGGCCAGATTACGAGTGGAGCGCAAATATTAGAAAATATTGGGTTTTCTCTATCGTTTGCGAGCAGGTTAAATTGCCCTGGTATTACAAGTTCAGAGTAAACAAGCACAATTCAAGTTAATGTTCATCGGGTTAGTGCGTCAGTTACAATTATAATATAACCATCTAATAAAAGTATTTATTAATAAAAAAATATTGCACTCAAACGTTATAAGGGTTATAAGATAAGAGGTCTCAGATATTAACATTGAGATACATAAATATACAGTACATCCCTAAAGGTGGATATGTATGTATTTATCTGTTTATATATGTGTACAGTTGTATTTGTTTAGTTATATGTGTATATATGTATATACAAACATATATACACATATAAACACATAAATACATAAGTACACATATATAGACATATATATATATATATATATATATATATATATATATATATATATATATATATATATATATATATATAAAACAGTCTCTTAAGTATGGGCACTCACAGGATTTGTATAAAATACATTTAGACTTTATTCATTAAAAATTTGTCGATCATGTCGACTTTTTGGCCCCACGTGGGGCCTTTATCAAGAAAAGGGGGCCTATCTATCAAGCTCCGAATGGAGCTTGACGCCCCGTGTTTCTGGTGAGCCTGCAGGCTCGCCAGAAACACCAGTTATGAAGCAGCGGTCTAAAGACTGCTGCTCCATAAGCCTGTCCACCTTCTCTGATGAGGCGGACAGGAATTGCTGGAATTCAACCCGATCGAGTATGATCGGGTTGATTGACACCCCCCTGCTGGCGGCCGATTAGCGGTGAGTCTGCAGGGGGCGGCGTTGCACCAGCAGCTCACAAGAGATGCTGGTGCAATGCTGAATACGGAGAGCGTATTGCTCTCCGCATTCAGCGATGTCTGTCGGACCTTGTCCGCACTGTCGGATCAGGTCCGACAGACATTTCATAAATTGGCCTCAATATGTCAATTTACAGCCGTATTGGTAACACAAGAGCGGCATACAAGCCGTCCTCCCAAAGTCAGAAGGAAAATCTGAGTGACCATACTTAAGAGACTGTTCTATATTATGCACCCTTTGGACTGCACCCAGATTTGTCTTCAATGGTGGAGTGCTCGGTGATCTACACCTTCATATATATATATATATATATATATATATATATATATATATATATATAGAGTTACGTGCGCAAGATATTCTACATTTGGCTTTTTGCATGTCGGATTAGAGAAAGCATGATATCTTTTTACTTTCAACTCGTAATACCATCGCAACCAGACTTGCGCAAAAAGTTTACTTCTAGCGTAATTAGCGCTAAATAGCACTCCACTCATAATCTGGCCCTGTATACAGGGGCAGAACTACAGGGGGTGCAGAGTTAGCAATTGCGACTGGGCCCCCAAAGGTGGGGGCCCAGATTTAAGAAAAAAAAAAATGTTGACCTGCCACTGCCTGCACTGATATCATGTGAGTGTGACATGATGCTTCACTAATGTCTCTGACTACAGGGGTTAGTGTTTTTGTTTAACCCATTGGTGTTAATGTGTGTGTGTGTGTGTGTATGTATGTGACTGTGTGTGTGTATGTATGTATGGGACTGTGTGTGTATTTTTGCATGTATGTGTGTGTGTGTGTATGTTTGTGGAACCAGCAAATTACAGACCTTGTTACTACAGCATGGGGGGCAGGGGGTAAACAGTGACACTATACAGTACCACTATATACAGTATGGGGGGGCTGGACCATGTCACAGACTACTGTGGCTACTTTATAAAGTAAAAGAGCTGGTAGGGTCAGGCCAAGCATCTCACCGGCAGATTACAAACTGTGTCACTAACTCACTATATACAGTACTGGTGGGTTAAACAGTGTTACTGTTTACAGTAATAGGGGGTCAGACCATCTCACAGACGGTGGGCACAGGGTACCTCATTTTGCAGACATGTAATCTGATTCACATTTTTTTTCTGTGTTAAATGTAAAAACAATTTATATGTATCAAATTCACCTTTTTTGGGGGGGGGTTGGGGGGTGTCCCTTCTTAGATTCTTGGACCTGGGCCCTGTGGTTTCTAGTTACGCCTCTGCCTGTATCAGTACAAAGATATAGTATTTCACAAGTTAAGCTAGGTTTAACTAGGTTAATTCAGCAGAACATTGTTTTTTTGTTTTTTTTCCCAAAGAACTACATTTTAATTGGGTGCTCCACTTGTAATCTAGGCCTGTATGTATTTCCATGTAGAAATATCTTTCAAAATGTCACAGTTTTTAAGTATTGCTAGATAATTGCATTTGAAATAAGTATTGGGGTGACTTTGAATATTTTCTTCTCTTGTAAAGCTTTCAAATTAAGCTTCTATATTAGTGGAACCTTGTAGGATTTGTTGCCTGAAAACTTTGAATTAAATTCAGATGATTTGTGGCTTTAATTTATCTGGCATTTCAATTTATTATGAGCTGGCACTATTTTAATTTGTTATGCTGCCCGAAGAAGAATTTGATGAAAATACGAGATACTTAAATTGTGGGAATATACTTCTTTGTGAAAATTTGGTGCATTGAAGTCTCTAAGGTTATGTTTTTTTTTAATTTTTGTATGATGATACCCTGACAAGTGCAAGCTCAAGAATTTTTAAAATACAGGGAAGTTTATATTTTCCCCAGTGCTTACAGGATGCTCACTGATGCTGTAAACCTGAACAGCAATACAAGTCATCAGTTTGCACTTGCAGGAAGCTATGATGATCTAAAGATTCAAACCGCCAACACAATACCACCACTAGATGGCAATATATGAACAGCTTCACATTTTCCCCATGTGAATTAAAGGTTCGATTCCCCCACCCTCCTGGCTTCATGGGTAGAGTAAAATATAAATACTGCTAAACACACAAACCTGATACATAGTTTCCTTTATCCATATTATGGTGAAAAAGCACTCAGTTGTAAATTACAAGTTTCTTCTGACAAAGAGGCTACTTCATCTCCTTTAATTGACTCCAGTTCTTGTATGCAATATTATATAAATGCATAAAACTCACCGACAACATCCCTGTAGTAAAGCTTAAAGGGACAGCTCACCCAAAATAGTTTTCCCCTTTAAATTATTCCCAATGATCATTTTTACCTGCTAGAGTGTATTAAATTAGTTACAAGTAGCTCCTTTACTCCTATTTCAGCATTTGAAATAGCTGATTTAGTCTGTGGTATAGCCACCTATACTGAAAGTTTTGATACTGGAGTATATGCTATTGACAAACCTAAGTAAACACAGTCAGTAGAAGAAGTTACACTTTTGGTGGGATGCAGGATAGTTAAGTAATAAAATGATAATTTCTTTCATGTAATTGGCAAGAGTCCATGAGCTAGTGACGTATGGGATATACAATCCTACCAGGAGGGGCAAAGTTTCCCAAACCTCAAAATGCCTATAAATACACCCCTCACAACACCCACAATTCAGTTTTACAAACTTTGCCTCCTATGGAGGTGGTTAAGTAAATTTGTGCTTGATTTTTATTATTTCTTCTGTAATAAGCGCTTCTAAGAATTCTGAAGCCCAATTCCTCTCAGAGTACAGTGTTTGTCAGAGAGATGTGAAGAGAGTATCGCTTGTTTTATTTTATGGTTTTCACGCGTGAAATCTTTTCAAGAGTTCTCTGTTATCGGTCATAGGGATTCATATCCTACCTCCCTTTTCAGATTGACAATATACTCTTATATCCATTACCTCTCCTGATAGCCTTCAGTACTGGTTTGGCTATCTGCTATATGTGGATGGGTGTCTTTCGGTAAGTATGTATCATTATTTTAAGACACTCTCAGCTATGGTTTGGCGCTTTATGTATTGATATAAAATTTTAAATATATGTATTTTACTTATATTTGCCATGAGTCAGGTCTATGTGTATTTCCTTTTGCAGTCCAGCAGTTTCGTTATGGGAATTATGTTTAGGAAGTTTGTCTTACCTGGGGTATAGTCTTTTTTTCAATTTGACTTGTTTTTTCTTGGAAAATTTGCTGGCAAATTAGGCTCGCAAGGGCGCAAAATGCTGTTATTTATTGCGTCATTCTTGGCGCGAGAATTTTTTTGGACGAATGTGCGTCTGTCATGACGCAAGTTTGTCATTTCCTGCGTCTTAGTTGACCCTAGGTTGTTTGGCATGAAATTGTTTGTTATGACATGAGTTGCGTCATAGTTGGCACCAACATTTTTTGTTTTATTTTACCTCACTTCCTATATGCGCCTTGCCTTCTTTATGCTCAGAGGGCTATGCTAGTTGCTTTTTTTGCCAATTTTAGCATTTGCATTTTTTCCCATTCCTGAAACTGCTATATGTGGAAATAAGATATTTCTGTTTAATATTTTTAATATTTTACATTTTACAAGATGTCTCAATCTGATCCTGTCTCAGAAACTGCTGTAGGAACCATGCTGCCTGAACACAATTCTACCAAATCTAAGTGTATCTGTTGTAAGCTAGTGGAGATTATATCTCCAGCTGTAGTATGTAACAGTTGTCATGATAAGCTTTTGAATGCAGAAAAGGTTTCTATTAGTTCTATTACAGTATCTGTTGTTCCTTCAACATCTAAAGTACATGATATCCCTGTTGATATGAAACATTATATTGCTGATGTGATACAGAAGGCTATGGCTGCTCTACTGCCTTCAAATAAACGTAAAATATCTTTTAAAACTTATCACAATACTGATGAAATTTGTAATAACCGGCAACATACTGATATATCCTCCTCTGATGAGGATCTCTCTGATTCAGAAGATCATACTTCAGACATTGACACTGATAAATCATCTTATCTTTTTAAGATTGAGTATATTTGTTCTTTGTTAAAAGAAGTGTTTATAACTTTGGATATTGAGGAGTCTGGTCCTCTTGATAATAAATCCAGTAAACATTTAAATTCTGTTTATAAACCTCCTGTGACTACTCCTGAGGTTTTTTCTGTTCCTGATGCAATTTCTGATGTGATTGCTAAGGAATGGGCTAAGCCTGGTACTTCTTTTCTTCCTTCTTCAAGGTTTAAAAAGTTGTATCCTTTGCCAGTGGCTAGATTAGAGTTTTGGGAAAAAGTCCCTAAAGTTGATGGGGTTATTTCTACTTTTGCTAAAGTTACTACTATTCCTATGGAAGATAGTACTTCTTTTAAGGCTTCTTTAGATAGAAAGATTGAATCTTATCTAAAGACCGCTGCTCCATAACCCTGTCCGCCTGCTCTGAGTAAGCGGACAGGAATCGCCACAATTCAACCCAATCAAGTACGATCGGGTTGATTGACACCTCCCTGCTGGCTGGCAATTGGCCTTGAGTCTGTAGGGGGTGGCGTTGCACCAGCAGTTTTTGTGAGCTGCTGGTGCAATGCTGAATATGGAGAGCGTATTGCTCTCCCCATTCAGCGAGGTCTTGCAGACCTGATTCGCACTGTCGGATCAGGTCAGCAAGACCTATGATAAATAGGCCTCATGGTATCTAAATCTAGGTTACTATCTCTATCATTCCAGGGTAATAATTTGTTTGGTTCCCATTTGGATTCTATTATTTCCATTAAAAAGTCTAAAGGCAAATCTAAAGCTTCTAATCGGTTTTGTTCCTTTCGTCAAAATAGAGAACAGAAAACCACCACATCCCCTAAAGACTCTGGCTTCAATTGAAAGCCATCCTCGAGTTGGAATAAATCCAAGCCTTACAAGAAACCAAAGCCAGCCCCTAAGACTTCATGCCCTCAATCCAGTTCTGCTGATGGGGGGCAGATTGAAATTATTTCAAGACATTTGGGCAGGTTCCATTCACAATTATTGGATTCAGAATATTGTCTCTCAGGGGTATCAAATAGGTTTCAGAATAAGACCTCCTGTGAGAATATTTTCTCTCTCACATGTTTCAACAAATCATGTGAAAGCTCAAGCTTTTCTAAAGTGTGTTTCAGATCTAGAGCTTTCAGGAGTATTGTACGAGTTCCAATTCTGGAACAGGGTCTGGGTTTTTATTTAAATCTATTCATTGTCCCGAAGAATGAAAATTCTTTCAGACCAGTTCTGGATCTGAAGTTTTTGAATCAATTGGTAAGGGTCCCAACTTTCAAGTTGGTGACTATAAGGACTATTCTGCCTTTTGTTCAGCAAGGTCATAACATGTCCTCAATAGACTTACAGGATGCGTATCTTCACTTTCCAATTCATCCAGACCACTGTCGGCTTCTGAGATTGTCTTTTCTAGACAAGCATTACCAAATTTTTGCTCTTCCATTTGGCCTAGCAACAGCTCCAAGAATCTTTTCGAAGGTTCTCTGTGTCCTTCTATCTGTAATCAGAGAGCAGGGTATTGTGGTGTTTCCTTATTTGGACAATATCTTGGTACTGGCTCAATCTTTTCATTTAGCAGAATCTCACAAGAATCAACTTGTGTTGTTTCTTCAAAGACATAGTTGTGGGATCAATTTACCAAAGAGTTCCTTGATTCCTCAGACAAGGGTCACCTTTTTAGGTTTCCAGATATATTCAGTATCCATGACTCTGTCTTTAACAGACAAGAGATGAATGAAATTAGTTTCTGCTTGTTGAAACCTTCAGTCTCGATCATTCCCTTTAGTGGTTATGTGCATGAAAGTTTTAAGTCTCATGACTGCAGTATCAGATGTGATCCTCTTTGCTCGTTTTCATATGAGACCTCTGCAGCTTTGCATGCTGAATCAATGGTGCAGGGATTATACTTGGATATAACAGTTGATATACTTAAATCCCAACATTCAACTCTCTCTGTCCTGGTGGTTAGACCATCATCAGATTATTCAAGGGGCCTCTTTTATTCGTCCTGCCTGGACTGTGAGGTTAGCAATCAATATTTTAGAACTACATGCTATTTGCAGGGCTCTTCAGGCTTGGCTTCTATTAAAGAGAGAATCATTCATTCATTTTCAGACAGACAATATCACAATTGTGGCATATGTCAATCATCAAGGGGGGACTCGCAGGCCTTTAGCGATGAAAGAAGTATCTCAAATACTTTATTGGGGGGAATCCAACTCCTGTTTAATTTCTGTGATACATATCCCAGGTGTAGACAATTGGGAAGCTGATTACCTCAGCCGTCAGTCTTTACATCCAGGGGAGTGGTCTATCCATCCAGATGTATTTTGTCAGATTGTACAGATGTGGGGTCTCCCTGAAATAGATCTGATGGCTTCCCAGGTACATTTCCTGGTACCTTTCCAGGTTCAGGGATCCTCAGGCGGAGATGGTGGATTCGTTAGCAGTTCCTTGGTTTTACCAACCTGTTTACATTTTTCCGCCTCTAGTTCTTCTTCCAAGGGTGATCTCCAAGATCATATTGGAACAATCTCATGTGTTTCTGATAGCACCCGCATGGCCTCACAGGTTTTGGTATGCAGATCTTGTCCGGATGTACAGTTGCCAACCTTGGCCACTTCCTTTAAGGCCAGACCTTCTCTCTTAAGGGACATTTTTCCATCAGGATCTCAAATCGCTAAATTTGAAGGTATGGAAATTGAACACTTAGTACTTAGTCATAGAGGTCTCTCTGACTCAGTGATTAATACTATGCTACAGGCTTGTAAGTCTGTTTTCCTCATAAATTCTCTTGGCATTCTTTTAGGATTCCTAGAGTTTTACAGTTTCTTCAGGATGGTTTGGATAAAGGTTTGTCGGCAAGTACCTTGAAGGGACACATCTCTGCTCTGTTTTATGTCATAGAACGATTGCTAAATTTCCTGATATTCACTGTTTTGTTCAGGCTTTGGTTCATATTAAGCCTGTTGTTAAATTAATTTCTCCTCCCTTGAGTCTTAATTTGGTTTTGAAGGCTTTGCATGCTCCTCCTTTTGAGCCTATGCATTCTTTGCATATTAAACTACTTTCTTGGAAAGTGTTGTTTCTTTTGGCTATCTCTTCAGCTAGAAGAGTTTGTGAATTGTCTGCTCTCTCTTGTGAGTCTCCTTTTCTGATTTTCCATCAGGATAAGGCTGTTTTGCTGACTTTGTTAAAATGTATTCCTAAGGTTGTGAATTCTAACAACATTATTAGGGAAATTGTTGTTCCTTACTTGTGTCCTAATCCTAAGAATTTTCTTGAAAGATCTTTATATTCTTTAGATGTTGTAAGAGCTTATACATATTATGTTGAAGCTACTAAAGATTTCAGGAAGACTTCTAGTCTATTTGTTGTCTTTTCTGGTCCTAGGAAAGGTCAGAAAGGTCAGAAAACCTCTGCCATTTTTTTGGCATCTTGGTTAAAGCTTTTGATTAATTGGTTTCAAAACACAAAACCAGGCCCTTCATATACACAAATAAACCTGAAAATGCAATTTCGCTAATATTTTATACTCTGCAGCTGATATAAAAATTAATGTAAAATACATTAATGGAAAAACAATTTTACAGTGTACTGTCCCTTTAATATAACTCAATATCTGTGTAAGGTCTCTTTTTGAGATTCCAAGTTTAGATAGAGAAGCTGCTCCATTGCAAGACTCCTCTATGTATCTTTATGTTTCATGCATTAAACACTATTTGGGTATGTTCCCCAGATAAAACAGAGGACAAATGAAATATTCAGCTCACAGATTGAGAAAAAAATTAGACTGCAATTATAAACCAAAGCCTTTATAGGGAATAAATATCCATCTAATCAATAAGTAAAGATCACCTGTCAGTAAACATCTAATGATTTTCACACAATCCCAGTGCACTTGGGGCCAGATTACAAGTTGCACTTTATTTTTTTCCTGTTTGCGTGCAAATTTTGCAATAAGTAAGCTTTTGACGTGTACAGTTTAGGCATATTTCAAGTTGAAAATAAAAATACAGTGGGACCTCGGTTTACGAATTTAATGCGTTCTCCGGGACGTTTCGTATTGCGAAAAATTCGTAAACCGAAACACGGTTTCCCATAGGAATGCATTGAAACCTAATTAATGCGTTCCGGAGGTGAGAAAAAAGGCTCCAAAACCTGCTGCAAAATGCTCCAAAAGGCTCCAAATGGCTCCAAAAGGCTCCAAATGGCTCCAAAAGGCTCCACAACTTGCTGCAAATGGCTCCAAAAGGCTCAGCAACTTGCTGCAAATGACTCCAAAACCGGGACACTTGTTTCGTATTGCGAAAAAAATTCGTAAAACGAAACACGGTTTCCCATAGGAATGCATTGAAAACCAATTAATTCGTTCGTATTGCGAAAAAAATTCGTAAACCGAGGCATTTTTTTCCCAGAATTTTCATTCGTAAACCAAAATTTCGTTTACTGAGTCGTTCGTTAACCGAGGTCCCACTGTATTGTGAAACGTGATGTTCGCTAGTTTATGGACTTCAAAAATCATAACCACGTTAACTACTTCTCCCATAGACTTCAATGGAGTGTGCTGTTATAAACCCCAAAAAAACTAACACTTATTGCTTGTGCGCTAACCTGACACCGAAATAGACCAATTGCACTGAAGCTGAAGGTTGTTATTGCTATTTAACATACCAGTGGGAACCAGTGTGTCCCTTAAAAACTTCTTCAATTATTGTTACTCTGTTATTGTTTATCAGTCTTGGAGTGCAAGTTCTCTCTGGTGAATAAGTCTATCTTTTTAGTACCACTAATTGTTCAACCTCTTGCCCCTCTTCCTTGGTCACTCAATAAAGAAGGTAATTTTTAAGGATAAAACAGGGGAAAGTGTTTCTAGGTTGACCACCCACTGGTACCCCATTTACTTCTACTACCCAACTTCTGGCATTTTGTAGTAAGGGATCATTTGCTTGATTGGGCCCGAAAGAACTACTAGAAGCATTACCCAGCATGGGGGCATTATACACAGGTTCATTCCCTTGCTCAGGTTCAGGTTTCTTTTGATCTCTTGTTAGCTCCTCTTCTGTAACCTGAGTAGCTACCCCTTTATTACACTGTTTTCCCTGCCCATTCCACAAGGACTCACATAAACCTATCCTTATTTTCTCTGCGTTCTCGCCGAGTTTTGCAGGGTTTTGTTTTTTCTAGAAATAAGTCAGAATGAGTAAATGGAAATACATCATGGGGACTTTCAGTAACCACTTCAGGCGCTACTTCTCTCAAAGTCACCTGGGATTGTATCAACCCTTGAAACCCAGGATAAGTTCTGCCTATAACTAAAGGATAGGGCAATTTTGGCACAACCATGGCCACAACATTTTCCCTCTTGTTTAACACAGTTACTTCTATCCTGGCCGTAGGATAATTCACAGTGCACTCATGTATACAAAGTACCCTGACTGCATCATTTTTAAAAAAATGAGATTTCTTAATTAGGTACCCTGACACCAATGTTACTGCACTACCAGAGTCCACTAAAGCAATAGTTTTAGATCCATTGACAAGAGCAATTATTCGCAAAGGTTGCACACTTTCCCCCATGCCTGACAAGCATATGAGTCCATAAAAAGCCTTTGGGTCCTCCCCAAGTCCGCATTGCATGGGTTCTGGGAGATTAGGGCACCTTGCCTTCACATGTCCTTTCTTTCCACATTCAAAACAGGTTACAGAGGTTTTCCTGAAATCAATCTGTTTTGCATCATCATGGATATCAAAGTTCACTTTCCAAGGGCGAGGACTCATTCCAGGCCGGACTTTCTCATCCTCCATCTTAGCCCTATATATTTGGGACTTAGCAAATTGTTTAGTTGTCTGGTAGGTCCCACCACCAGTGGCAGTCTTAGATACCAAAGGAGAAACTTTGACAAGGTCTTTGGCAGATAGGTATCTCTCAACCTGTGTCACCATGGCATTATAAGTAGTGGGGTACTATGTGCGACCCATTCACAGAACCCTTGGGGCAGTTCCCGCAAAAAACGGTCCAGTACGAGTTATTCCAAGATTTGTTCCGGTCCCTGAGTCTCTGTTTTCAGCCAATTTTGTGCCAAAGGTCTCAAATCAAACATCTGAGTCTGTGGGGGCTTGCCTTCATCATATCCCCAGTTGTGGAAACGTTGTGCTCTCACAGTAGCAGTAACTCCTATTCTGGCTAGTATTTCTGCTTTAAGATGGGAGTAATCAGTTGTATCTTCCTCCTTAAAGTCATAGTATGCTTTCTGGGTTTCTCCCAGCAATAAAGGAGCAATGATTCCTGCCCATTGTTCCTGGGGCCAAGCCTCCCTAATAGCAGTGCGTTCAAAGGTAAGGAGATATGCTTCCACATCATCTCCTAGAGTCATTTTCTGAAAGCAGCCACTTGCCTGAATTCTGTCTGAAATACTAGCTTGCACAGGAACTCCTGGGACCAAAAGTCTCTGGCCTATCTCTTTAAGAATTTCTCTGTCACTTCTTTGTGCCTCCAACCCCTTTGCAAGCTGTGTAGCCAGCAGGCGATTGCATTCCTGCTGTGCCTGTTTAGTCTCCTGCTGGACTGTTGTAGCATGTAGGAGGGCTTTTACAATATCTTCCATGTTTGCAAAGTCTGTAGTAATTGCAATGGATTCTGCCCCTTTAAGGGGTTGACAAAGTGCACTCCTAGTCACTCCAATCCCACTTCTGACACCACATGTGACAAGGCAGATGCCAGTGCACTTAGATAATCAGTCAGGACAGCTAGTAGTTGCAGAATTTCAGCCTTTTTATTATAACAAAAATATTGTGGGTAATCAAAAAAATAAAAACCTACTCCTTTTTAGGAGGCTAACTAAACAATTCAGCCGAGCTAACTACAAAAACCCTGGCCAGCTACCCTGCACCAGAGTTTAAATAAACAGTTAAAATCCAATAAACTTTGTAAAGCTCTCTCTTCTTACCAGATTACTGTGGGTTTGTAAACTGCAGGATTCCCCTAGTCCTGTCTCTCTGGGCTTCAGCTGCTCACTGAGAGAGAGAGAGATAGAGACTGCCTTACACAGACCTGTATAAGAAGCAACTCACTAATTACATTTACTAAAGGTGTGTGTGGGCTCAGGGAGAAGGTTAACCATTTCCTTACAGAGGAAAAACAGCTCTCTCTAATCTCCTGCTTATGTAAACCCCATCTTTCACCCTGTCACAATATATAACCCAATATTACAAGTTGACCCCCCCTGCACTATCAATTAAACATATAGAAGTCTATTTATGAAATGTCTGTCGGACCTGATCCGACAGTGCGGATCAGGTCCGACAGACATTTCTGAATGCGGAGAGCAATACGCTCTCTGTATATAGTATTGCACCAGCAGCTCTTGTGAGCTGCTGGTGCAATGCCGCCCCCTGCAGACGAGTGTCAATCAACCTGATTGTACTCGATCGGGTTGAATTCTGGTGATTCCTGTCCGCCTCATCAGAGCAGGTGGACAGGGTTATGGAGCAGCGGTCTTTTAGATAGGCCCCATAGGGTGAGCTAAAAAGTTTAGGCCACATTGATATACTTTATTTAAAAAAAAATTGTGATATTTTTTGCACAGGTAATGTACCCTGCACTTTTGATTGCCCTCCATATGTAGTAGTTATGTGAGTGAGTTTTGGTAAAAATACAGTGAGTACTGAAAAGAATCATCCCTTGAAAATAATCACATTTTATTGCTTTGCAGCCTGAAATAAAGACAGAAACAGTTTTTTTTATCCCGTTGTAATTACTCAGTGCAACTTATAACATCCAAGTGAATGATATATCACCAACATGTCAGGCAAAAATAAAGATAATTTAAAAACAGAATCACTGAGTTGGAAAAAGGATCACCCCCTTGTGTCAGTATTTTGTTGAACCACCTTTTGCTTTAATTACAGTCTTTAGTCATTTGGGGTATGTCTCTACTAACTTTGCACATCTAGACTGTGCAATATTTGCCCACTCTTCTTTGCAGACCTACTCCAGTTCCGTTACATTTGATGGTGCTGTTTGTGGACTGCAGTCTTCAAGTCATGCCACAGATATTCAATGGGGTTTAAGTCTGGGCTCTGCTAGGCCATGCAATGACATTCACATTTCTCTCCTTCAACCACTGTGTGGTCATTTTTGCTGTGTGCTTTGGGTCATTGTCATGTTGGAAGGTAAACCTTCTTCCTATTGACAACTTCCTGACAGAGGCAACATATTTTCCTCAAGAATTTGACAGTATTTTACCCCATCCATTATTCCTTCTATCCGGACAAGTGCTCCAGTGCTTGCTGTAGAGAACCCCCCCCCCCCATAACAGGATATTACCATCTTCATGCTTTACTGTAGGTATGATGCTATTTGAATGTTGAGCTGTATTGAATTTCCTCCAGACATATTGTTTGTTGTTGAGGCCAAATATTTAAATTTTAGTCTCATCTGTCCATAACACATTTTTCTATGTGGCCTCAGAATCTCCTAGGTGTGTTATGGCAAAGATCGTTTGACAGTACCTTGCCAATCATAGTTGATTGTTTGCATCAAATGCACTACCAGGAACTGAGATGTTTCAGGAGAGCTCTTTTCATGCTGAGCTAATCAATATGCCCACAGCTGATCACAGTTGAAGGTCAAATGGCTTTGTATGTGCAGTTGAGAAGGTGATTAGCTACACCTGATTGAGTTTACAAGTAATTTTAGGAGGGGACGATCCTTTTTCCAACTCAGTGATTCTGTTTTTGAATTGTCTTTCTTTTTGCCTGACATGTTGGTGTTTCATCTTTCACTTGGATGTTATAATTTGCACTGAGTAATTACAACTGGATAAACAAAAAATGTGTCTGTCTTTTTTTTTAGGCTGCAAAGCAACAAAATGTGATTATTTTCAAGGGGGGTGATTCTTTTCAATACCCACTGTACATAGTGGTGATGTTTTGAAGTGATTTTTCAGCTGTTTACTATATTATCTCTTCAGTGTTCCAAATTTAAAAGGTGCTGGGAAAAAAAAAAGTTTTGTTCCTCCATTTTAATACAAATCTGCATGTATTGCATAATTTGAAAAGTGGCAAGCTTGTAAGAACATAGGGTTAAAATGCATAAATTTGCCAATCAATTGAAACATAATGATTATGTATCTATTATCAAATACAAGATTGAATAGACAGCAATGCATAATATTTAAAAGCTTATGACTTTTCAGTGGTTAAACATATTTGGTTTGGTCGAATCTTTCATTACAGATATTAAAAAAAACTTTGTATATCAAATATTTGTTTCCAGTGCTATTCTCGGTATTCATCACATTTTAAAGGACCAGTAAACACAGCAGATTTGCATAATCAACAAATGCAAGATAACAAGACAATACAAAAGCATTTACTCTGAATTTCAAATGAGTAGTAGATTCTTTTCTAACACATTTTAAAGTTATGTATATTTCCACTCCCCCTATACCATGTGATAGCAATCAGCCAATCACAAATGCATATAGGTATAGTCTGAGTTCTTGCACATGCTCAGTAGGAGCTGGTGACTCAAAAAAAGTGTAAATATAAAAGACTGTGCACATTTTTTTAATGGAAGTAAATTGGAAAGTTGTTTAAAATTACATGCTGTTGAGTGTCCCTTTAAACAAAATGAATACCAACTATTTGTAGAACATTTACATTCATTTTCATTAAACAAATGTAAATGTTGCTTTGCTAAAGATGAAAAAGTTCACCTATAGCAATTAGTTTATAAGGAGAGGCCATTATGGTGTGAAATGGAAAAGAAGGAGAAAGGAAAGAAAAGTAAATAAATAAACAAAAGGAAACAGGTGTAAATTGGTAGAAAAGTAAAAATAATTCCACCCTCAATAAAAGGTTACCTTTATATATAATAAAGAAAACCAAAGATCAAAAAGAGAAAGAGAGGGGGAAATACAAACATATATAAAGGGTCTGTGCATGGAAAATTAAGACAAATAACTTGAATCTTATATTGGCATCTTCTTATATAAAGACCTCTACAAATAATTATTTAAGAAAAAACAGCAAAAATATCAACACACCAATAAAAAGGTAAAGTTTAACAAATAGAAAAATCTGCAGTATTGTGACTACATTAATTCATGTACATGTAACATAGCGCTTAGCAAACAGGTATCTAGGAAGATTACAACTGCAATCAAAGAACTTTTCATCTCACTAGTCAGTTACTAGACAAATCAGAGTAACCATTGCATCTTAATTATCCTGTAAGTGGTAACATCACACAAGTCCAGAAAAGTCTGGTGGTAAAGTCATCGAAGGTGAACACTACCATGGTGAGGAATCAGAACTTATATCAACTAAAAGAGAAAATTGTCCAAGTTTAAAGTCACAACTGAGAATAGAACTCTTCTAATGAGTCAGTTTAGCTGCCTCCTTTTATTATGTTTCCCTGTAACTTCAGTCCAAGCTCTTTGTTGGGGTTTTGGAGATGTGGATTTGGTAGAATTCAGTGAATTTGTAGAAGACACAATGAAAAAAGCGGTACCACATAGTGTAATCTTGTAAAGTTCAAATATGTGAAATTCAGAGAAGAAAAGTACTCACACTTTATGATGGCACCAAAACAATGGTGCAATAAGTGCAGGCTGGTACTCTCAGAGGCCCATTTATCAAGCTCCATATGGAGCTTGTGGGCCCGTGTTTCTGGCGAGTCTTCAGACTCACCAGAAACAGCAGTTATGAAGCAGCGATCTAAAGACCGCTGCTCCATAACCCTGTCCGCCTGCTCTGAGCAGGCGGACAGGAATCACCACAATTCAACCCGATCGAGTACTATCGGGTTAATTGACACCTCCCTAGAGAAAATAAAAAAGAGAGTATCCAACAATAAAAAACCCACCATTATACCTAACACTAATCTACATGCCTCATATAAAGCACACCCAAAAAAGAATTGCCCTAAAGAGAATTCAGCTCTTTTACAACAACAAAAAATTACAAGACCCCCCTCTACAATACAAGTAACCCCCACCCCCAAAATAGTAAACTCTACCTAAACAACCTATCCTATAAAAAAAATGTATATTCTTAGAAATAAAAAAAGACACGCCAAAAAAAAAATCCAGCTTCTCTTGATACAACTTTGGGCCCTCATAATCACGGGTCCAGACGCTGGGGGCCCATCACTATAGTGGTGCAACTTTTTTCTTCTAATCTGGACCCGGGATGAAGAGGGTCCAGCGTCGGGTCAAGAGGAACTTCATTTTAAAATGGTGAGTACAAACTTGGGGGTTAGTTAGGGTTTTTTTAGGATGGGTTTTTAATTTTATTATTTTGAAGATTTTTTTGGTTGACTTTATTATTTTGGGTAGTGGGGGGGTTACTTGTATTGTAGAGGGAGGTCTTGCAATTTTTTTTAAAAGAGCTCAATTCTTCAAGGCAATGCTCTACAAAAGGTCCTTTTAAGTTCTATTGTAATTTATTTTAGCGTTAGGGTTTAGGGTCTTTTTTGTTTTGGGTGTTTTTTATGGGACATGTAGATTAGTGTTAGGTATAATGGTGGGCATATATTTTGGACACTGTCTTATTATTTTCTTGTAACTTAGTTTTTTTATTTTCATATAATTTAGGAGGTTTTGTTTAGAGTGGGGATTATGTGTTTTGTTAGTGTAGTATTAGTGTTGTTAGTGTCAGATATGCAAAACTGGGGCATGGGTACTAAAGGGATTTTCTATCTTTTTAAACAATACAAATTTTCAAGTAGACTGTCCCTTTAAGTAGCTATTTTTTTAAAAAAAAAAATACATGTTTTTTAACTTTTGGTGTGTTCTTTTCTTTTAAGCAACAAATATTGTGTACATGATATGAATTCCCCACAAAATAAAAAATTCAGAGCATTTTTCATTTTACAATATTGTGTTTTTTGAACATTGAATTATTTAAAAAGTATTTTTAAAAGAAGATTGCTTTCTTAACATTGTATTTATATAGCAGCTACAATAACATGTTATCAACAGTTATCAACAAAAAGACGCAATTTAGTTTCCAAAATATATAACAGGGGCACAGCATTTAAGATTATATTATTTATGTTTACTGCAGTAATATGTTCCTTAATATACAACAGAATTGCATTTTTTTATGGAGACAGAATTTTGTATATTAAAATGTTGAATGTTTGTTTGGGCTTAGCCAAGATTATAAATATTTGAATGGTTTATTGATATTATAATATTCTTTTTTTAAATGAGCTCTTGTATTTTTGTACACATAAGTCTATAAACATTAATATAAAATAAACTTTTATAGCATATGTATTTAAAAAATAAATAAGATAAGTTTATATAAGTGAATTTGCTGTAATACCACTGAAATATTAAAAACAAAACATAAACATTTTAAACTAACAGTATACATAATTCCAGAGGTATTGCAATATCTTTATTAATATCAATAAAATTGAAATTTTTGTACCACATTGTATAAACATGTATAAATCTCATTAATAAAGTAGAAGTTGTAGGCTAGATTACAGTTACACGTGAGCGAAAATCGGTTTATCACAGATGTTTGCACACGTTGGGTTTTCCACTTACAAGTTGAAAGTAAACACAATTGCGTGAGCGCAATTGTAGTTACCTTGTGTTGGGTTAGCACAAGATCAAAGCTTAGGGGCATATCTATCAAGCTTCGTATCGAGCTTGAAGCCCTGTGTTTCTGGCAAGCCTTCAGGCTCGCCAGAAACAACAGTTATGAAGCAGCGGTCTAAAGACCGGTGCTCAATCACTTGTCCGCCTGCTCTGAGGAGGCAGACAAACATCACCGCAATTCAACCCGATCGAATACGATCAGGTTGATTGACACCCCCCTTCTAGCGGTCGATTGGCCGCAAATCTGCAGGCGGCAGCGTTGCACCAGCAGTTCACAAGAGCTGCTGGTGCAATGCTGAATGTGGAGAGTGTATTGCTCTCCGCATTTAACGAGGTCTGTCGGACATGATCCGCAATGTCGGATCGTGTCCAACAGGCCTTTTATAAATAGGCCTCTTAGAGTGCAATGGAGCCCTTTGCAGTCAAGTAGATGTAAAATTGGAAAAAAATATATGTATGCAATATTTAATAAATTGTTATACAGTGTATTTACTGTAAATATTTAAAATTCCAATGTTCTGCTCATAGCAGAATATGTTCTATGTATTTATAAATAGATATTCCTATATATATCAGTATATATCTATACCTATATATAATCATGTATTATATACAGTATTTGTATATATATATATATATATATAAATATATATATATATATATATATATATATATATATATATATATATATATATATATATATATATATATATATATATATATATATATATATAGCAAATAGGAAACAGCACTCTCTGGACTTAAGTTTTAAACAAATAGTTTAATCGGTAACGTTTCGGGGAATGTTCCCCTTCATCAGACCAACAACATACAAGTGAGTCAAACATTTAAACATACATAAACCCCTCCCCTTTGTGCAAAAAAACGCCAAAAATCGGTTGCCATGGCAACCAAACATAAAATACAAAGTAAATAATGTTAACAAAGCAACAATCACATCAAAGAACCCAATTAAGAATCTATTCAGGATCAATTAGCAGATAAACAACTAACCACAACATTTAGTTCATATACTGTATAAAAGAGCATCCAGTCAAATACCCAGTAACAATGTATCATATACACAGCAAAGAATAAAAAACATGAAAAAAATAATAGTAAAAGTGAAAATCTGCAACTAGCTACTATGGGATGCACTTACTAACGTAATTTAAAGCACGTTATCTAAGTATTTCATTGTGATATATCGTCCGCACCATCCATATATATCTACTATCAAAATCACAAAAATTAGGCACAACATTGTTATAGTCCTAATGAACAACTGAGGACCTAAATATACATATGTACACCACCGGCTAAGTCTGAGAAGACCCATAGGACTTGTATGTAATTCAGGAGCATTAGTGTAGAAGCCTATTCGAGACGTATCCTACCATGTGTTAGTGTCAGGCCCACATTTGCGCTTACAGCTTACAGTGTCCTCTGCGTAATATCATGGACTGTGCGCATGCGTATCAGCCCGGAGTGGTCCGCTTCCATTGAAACCAGCAGGGATTCTAATAGGATGTAAGAGACAAGCCCCTACATAGGTGTCAATGATGTTGCAACAAACGTGTCGAAAAAATATAAATACTGGGCTAAATGTTGCGTCTAAGGGAAGGCAGGTTGATTGACAAGGCAGAGACCCTGTGTCCATAACCCAAGCATATATCAGAGCCTCTAGAGGAGTCGGCAAAAGGTTAATATGACAAAACCGTAGCGGGGAGAGTGAGCCTAATGTATGTGCCCATGAATTTGAACACCCACTTGTTATACCGCAAAAATCACTATATATAACCCACTATCATAATCAAGGAGCCATAAGTTTAAGTGCAGGTCTGTAGCTCAGATCACCAAGTGACCCAACATATAGCAGTCAGATATAGACGACCCAAAACAAAGAAAAAATCGGTGGCTACATAAGTGGTGTGTGCGCTCAGCCCAAGTAGATGAATTTGGGATTGGCCCAATAGGGCAGGCCCCACTATAAATATGTGTTGTACATAAAAGTATTAAGATTGTGCCCAATGATACACAGACCCAAGGTAACTAAAACTGAGTCTCAGAAGGGTGGATCAAACACTCATATTGTTTACATCTCATACAGGAGACAACTAATAGAATCTAATACAGACCAGAACTACAGAGCTACAACCTCCAAAAAAAATATGTTATAGGTATCCAGGCCAGGTAACCAAGCATTGTATATACAAAATAATGTACCACTGGTGACCCAAGGATAGATTACCCCTAGACACTCCACATAGAGGGTAAATGCGGGATGGATGTATAAGGTGTTAACATATACGTAAACATCAACTACAAAATATGGAATACATAGTACATTCAGGAAAATTAATAGAATACAGTCAAATCAAATCATAAAAAACAATGCCAGTCTATTCCCATATTCAAACCTCTGGGGTGTATAGTGTCCAGATTGATGATCCACTCAGCCTCTTTCTGTAGGAGACGAGTGTCCCTATCACCTCCCCTAGGAAGTGGGGGTACGTGGTCAATGAGCTTGAATCTTAGGTCAGCCAAAGAGTGACCCTTCTCCATGAAATGTCTGGCCAACGGGTGATCACTCTTTCCTTTATCAATTGCCGTCCGAATGGAACTCCTGTGGTTAGCCATCCTTTTTTTGATGTCATCTGAGGTTTTACCTATGTAAAATAGGCCACAGCTGCAATTCAGCATGTATGCCACAAACTTTGTGGTACACGTAAGGTAGTGCTTAATCTTGTAGCTTGTATTGTTGTGTGGATGTCTGAACTGTTTGCATTGCAGCATAGAGTTGCACGTTACACAGCTTAGACATTTGTAGGAACCTCTTTTGGTAGTTGGTGTGACCTTGTTATAGCTGTCAGTCGGATCTGTTTTCATTAGAATGTCTTTTAGGTTTTTTCCTCTCTTGTACCCAATTCTGGGTGGTCCATAGCTCTGGTACGGCAATGATGGGTCTGTCTGAACAATATCCCATTTTTCTTTTAGCGTTACCCCCAGTGTCCTTGTGCTAGGGGTGTATGCTGTGATGAAATTCCTCCTCTTCTGGTGGTCTCTTTTGGTTGTCTCCATGCCCACTTGGGACCTTGCGTCTTTTATAATGCTGCCATTGTATCCTCTGTTGTAGAATCTTGATTCCATTTCCTTTAATTGTAGCTCCCGGTTCTCGTCCGATGTATTGTTACGGAAGACTCTCAGCATCTGTGCCTTAGGGATTGCTTTTATGAGTGATCTGGGATGGTAACTAGAAGCGTGCAACAGTGTATTCCTATCGGTAGTCTTCTTGAATAAAGTAGTGCCAAGACTGTTGCCTACCTTATAGATCCAGGAAATCCACTTCATTGTAACTGGAAACTTCTTTAAGTTGTACCTGTCCCCCTATTTCATTCAGGGATTTGACCCACTCACCAAAGGACTCAATCGTTCCTCCCCAGACTACAACGATATCATCAATGTAGCACTTGTAAAACTGTACTTGTTGGTTGTCATACACCTTGAATACGTTTTCTTCAACATGCTCCATGAAAAGATTTGCAAATGCAGGTGCCATATTCGAGCCCATGGCTGTTCCCATGAGCTGAAGATAAAATCTTCTCTCAAATTTAAAATAGTTAAGTTTAAGACATAAGGATAGAAGTTCAACAATAAAGCTGGTAGGGGGACCCACATAGGGGCATCTCTCAAGGCAGTTGGTGATTATCTCCATCCCCATTTCATGCGGTATAATAGTGTACTAGCTTGTGACATCAAGACTGGCAAGCACATCACCTAGTTGTATGTCAGTCATTTCAGTGAGATATCTGATAAGTGCAGAAGAGTCACGTAGATAAGACCGCATGTTCACAACCAATGGTTGTAGCATAGAATCAACAAACTTGGCCAAGGGTTGTAAAAGTGACCCCCGGGCTGAAACTATGGGGCGTCCCGGTGGGTGTACCAGTTGCTTGTGAATCTTAGGTAATGTATATAGTATTGGCCTGACTGGATTATCTGTAGTCAACCATTCTTTAGTTGTTGAGTCTATCCAATTAATTTGAGCTGCATGTTCAATAACAGAGTCAATCTGTACCTTATAGGTAATTGTGGGATCACAAGGTAGGGAATTGTAGGTAGAACTGTGCGCCAGTTGCCTGTCTATTTCAGTTTTGTAGTCCTGATAATCCTGCAGGACCACCGCACCACCCTTGTCCGCTGGACGTATGACTATCGTAGAGTCATTTCTAAGGGATTGTACAGCTTCCCAGTCAGTTGCTGTCATATTATTTCTAGTGGGGCCATGTTCCCTCTGTCTTAATCTCTGTTGGATTATGCGAGTGTACGTTTTAATACTCGGATTGGTCATGGGAGGTTCGAACGTGCTGGGTTTCTTGATAGGGTGTCTGTTTTCTTCCATCACTTTTCCCTGGAAAAAGTCACCCAATTTTAATTGCCTCTGGAAACGCATTGTATCAATATATGTAGCAAAGTCATCAAGTTTAGTCGTGGGTACAAATGAGAGGCCCTTCATGAGTACTCGCCTTTCGTTATCATTCAGAACATGATGGCTGAGGTTGACCGTCACATCCTCCTCCTCCTGCGGGGTAGCGGGGGTCTTCTTCCAAAATCCACCCCTACGTGTGTGTGGTCTTCGCCCCTTCCCCTGGAGCGGGTGGTAATGCCTAAAAAAGGCTGTGTGCTGTGCTGATTCTCAGTCTCCTGTAGCCGGTCACTCGTGTAATCCATGTCAGAACCAGAGCTTGAGTCCACTCCCTTGACTCCTTTGACTCCTTGAGAATCAGCACAGCACACAGCCTTTTTTAGGCATTACCACCCGCTCCAGGGGAAGGGGTGAAGACCACACACACGCAGAAGCGGATTTTGGAAGAAGACCCCCGCTACTCCGCAGGAGGAGGAGGATGTGACGGTCAACCTCAGCCATCATGTTCTGAATGATAACGAAAGGCGAGTACTCATGAAGGGCCTCACATTTGTACCCACGACTAAACCTGATGAATTTGCTACATATATTGACACAATGCGTTTCCAGAGGCAATTAAAATTGGGTGACTTTTTCCAGGGAAAAGTGATGGAAGAAAACAGACACCCTTTCAAGAAACCCAGCACATTCGAACCTCCCATGTCAAATCCGAGTATTGAACATGCAGCGCAAATTAATTGGATAGACTCAACAACTAAAGAATGGTTGACTACAGATAATCCAGTCAGGCCAATACTATATACATTACCTAAGATTCACAAGCAACTGGTACACCCACCGGGACGCCCCATAGTTTCAGCCTGGGGGTCACTTTTACAACCCTTGGCCAAGTTTGTTGATTCTATGCTACAACCATTGGTTGTGAACATGCGGTCTTATCTACGTGACTCTTCTGCACTTATCACAAATCTCACTGAAATGACTGACATACAACCAGGTGATGTGCTTGCCAGTCTTGATGTTACAAGCTTGTACACTATTATACCGCATGAAATGGGTTGGAGATAATCACCAACTGCCTTGAGAGATGCCCCTATGTGGGTCCCCCTACCAGCTTTATTGTTGAACTTCTATCCTTATGTCTTAAACTTAACTATTTTAAATTCGAGAGAAGATTTTATCTTCAGCTCATGGGAACAGCCATGGGCTCGAATATGGCACCTGCATTTGCAAATCTTTTCATGGAGCATGTTGAAGAAAACGTATTCAAGGTGTATGACAACCAACAAGTACAGTTTTACAAGCACTACATTGATGATATTGTTGTAGTCTGGCGAGGAACGATTGAGTCCTTTGGTGAGTGGGTCAAATCCCTGAATGAAATAGGGGGACAGGTGCAACTTAAAGAAGTTTCCAGTTACAATGAAGTGTATTTCCTGGATTTAAGAATCTATAAGGTAGGCAACAGACTTGGCACTACTTTATTCAAGAAGACTATCGATAGGAATACACTGTTGCACGCTTCTAGTTACCATCCCTGATCACTCATAAAAACAATCCCTAAGGCACAGATGCTGAGAGTCTTCCGTAACAATACATTGGACGAGAACTGGGAGCTACAATTAAAGGAAATGGAATCAAGATTCTACAACAGAGGATACAATGGCAGCATTATAAAAGATGCAAGGTCCCAAGTGGGCATGGAGACAACCAAAAGAGACCACCAGAAGAGGATGAATTTCATCACAGCATACACCCCTAGCACAAGGACACTGGGGGTAACTCTAAAAGAAAAATGGGATATTGTTCAGACAGACCCATCATTGCCGTACCAGAGCTATGGACCACCCAGAATTGGGTACAAGAGACGAAGAAACCTAAAAGACATTCTAATGAAAACAGATCGGACTGACAGCTATAACAAGGTCACACCAACTACCAAAAGAGGTTCCTACAAATGTCCAAGCTGTGTAACGTGCAACTCTATGCTGCAATGCAAACAGTTCAGACATCCACACAACAATACAAGCTACAAGATTAAGCACTACCTTACGTGTACCACAAAGTTTGTGGTATACATGCTGAATTGCAGCTGTGGCCTATTTTACATAGGTAAAACCTCAGATGACATCAAAAAAAGGATGGCTAACCACAGGAGTTCCATTCGGATGACAATTGATAAAGGAAAGAGTGATCAGCCGGTGGCCAGACATTTCATGGAGAAGGGTCACTCTGTGGCTGACCTAAGATTCAAGCTCATTGACCACGTACCCCCACTTCCTAGGGGAGGTGATAGGGACACTCGTCTCCTACAGAAAGAGGCTGAGTGGATCTTCAAACTGGACACTATACACCCCAGAGGTTTGAATATGGGAATAGACTGGCATTGTCTTTTATGATTTGATTTGACTGTATTCTATAAATTTTCCTGAATGTACTATGTATTCCATCTTTTGTAATTGATGTTTACATATATGTTAACACCTTATACATCCATCCCGCATTTACCCTCTATGTGGAGTGTCTAGGGGTAATCTATCCTTGGGTCACCACTGGTACATTATTTTGTATATACAATGCTTGGTTACCTGGCCTGAATACCTATAACATATTTTTTT
Source organism: Bombina bombina (assembly GCF_027579735.1). Lineage (NCBI taxonomy): Eukaryota > Metazoa > Chordata > Amphibia > Anura > Bombinatoridae > Bombina > Bombina bombina. The sequence goes on along the minus strand of NC_069503.1, from coordinate 657,125,306 downwards.
TGGAGGTTGTAGCTCTGTAGTTCTGGTCTGTATTAGATTCTATTAGTTGTCTCCTGTATGAGATGTAAACAATATGAGTGTTTGATCCACCCTTCTGAGACTCAGTTTTAGTTACCTTGAGTCTGTGTATCATTGGGCACAATCTTGATACTTTTATGTACAACACATATTTGTAGTGGGGCCTGCCCTATTGGGCCAATCAAATTCATCTACTGGGGCTGAGCGCACACACCACTTACGTAGCCACCGATTTTTTCTTTGTTTTGGGTCGTCTATATCTAACTGCTATATGTTGGGTCACTTGGTGATCTGAGCTACAGACCTGCACTTAAACTTATGGCTCCTTGATTATGATAGTGGGTTATATATAGTGCTTTTTGCTGTATAACAAGTGGGTGTTCAAATTCCTGGCCACATACATTAGGGTCACTGTCCCTGCTACGGTTTTGTCATATTAACCTTTTGCCCACTCCTCTAGATGCTCTGATATATGCTTGGGTTATGGACACAGGGTCTCTGCCTTGTCAATCAACCTGCCTTCCATTAGACGCAACATTTAGCCCAGTATTTATATTTTTTCGACACGTTTGTTGCAACATCATTGACACCTATGTAGGGGCTTGTCTCTTACAGCCTATTAGAATCCCTGCTGGTTTCAAGGGGGGCGGACCACTCCGGGCTGATACGCATGCACACAGTCCATGATATAATGCAGAGGACACTGTAAGCTGTAAGCGCAAATGCGGTCCGGGGCCTGACACTAACACATGGTAGGACACGTCTCTAATAGGCTTCTACACTAATGCTCCTGAATTACATACACGTCCTATGGGTCTTCTCATACTTAGCCGGTGGTGTACATATGTATATTTAGGATCCCTACACTAGGGGATTAGGTCCTCAGTTGTTCATTAGGACTATAACAATGTTGTCCCTAATTTTTGTGATTTTGACAGTAGATATATATGGATGGTGCAGACGATATATCACAATGAAATACTTAGGTAACGTGCTTTAAATTACGTTAGTAAGTGCACCCCATAGTAGCTAGTTGCGGATTTTCACTTTTACTATTATTTTTTTCATGTTTTTGATTCTTTGCTGTGTATATGATACATTGTTACTGGGTTTTGATTGGATGCTCTGTTATACAGTATATTAACTAAATGTTGTGGTTAGTTGTTTATCTGCTAATTGATCATGAATAGATTCTTAATTGGGTTCTTTGATGTGATTGTTGCTTTGTTCACATTATTTACTTTGTATTTTATGTTTGGTTGCCGTGGCAACCGATTTTTGGTGGTTGGGATGGGTTTATGTATGTGTAAATGTTTTACTCACTTGTATGTTGTTGGTCTGATGAAGGGGAGCATTCCCCGAAACGTTACCGATTAAACTATTTGTTTAAATCTTAAGTCCAGAGAGTGCTGTTTCCTATTTGCTACATTTCACACACTCTAGCACCCTGGCCCTTGGAGAACTGTTTGTGAGAGTGCAACTGACTCTTTTTGCTTATTGAAACCTTCCTGATGCACCCACCAGCGAGTTACACATCAGATCCCTCACTCTGTTGTACTACCGGACTTGTGTTCTAACTTTGTACCATCACCACGGTGTGGAAATTTACTGGGGACTATTCTGTCACTGTTAAAGCAGCAATGGAGCACATTGAACCCACGCAGGCCACGGCAACTATCCCAGCAGATGTGGAGGGTGCTGAGACACTATCCATGAGTGACTTGGATGCAGCAAGGATACTGTTCGACACCATTCTACCTGAAGACCCTGCAGAAAATGCAGTGACTGTGTACAATCAACTCATCAAATTGAAGAAAAGAGAGGTGGATCTTAAACTTCATGGTATCTACCTTTCTGAGTATCATAGAAAAAGACTGATACCCAGGGGCTTTAGAATAAATAATGTGCCCACCATAGGCAGACAAAACTCTGACTTTTGCAGGAAATGGGTGGCAATATTGAATAAATGCTCCGTGGACTTGATCTTGCTAGTGGTCGAGGAAGTCAGAAGTCAGATGAAAAAGGCCAAGGATGATATCAGCAGTTTGGAGGAGGTAAAAGGGCATATCCTGATGCAGGACAAAACAGATAATTGGATGGACAAGATTAATACCCAATTACGTGAATATAACAATGCCTTAATTGCATTCAAAAATAAAAAGCTTGGTTATGTAATGGAGGATTACAAGAATAAGAAAGTGTACCGGTGGACACTTGGGCCTGTTGAAAGAGCCCAATACCAACCAAGGAGACAAAGGAGGTTTAGAACATATGCACACCCGGCAACTGAATACAGTGGACTCAAGCTCTGGTTCTGACACGGATTACACAAGTGACCGGCTACAGGAGACTGAGAATCAGCACAGCACACAGCCTTTTTTAGGCATTACCACCCACTCCAGGGGAAGGGGCGAAGACCACACACATGCAGGGGCAGATTTTGGAAGAAGACCCCCGCTACCCCGCAGGAGGAGGAGGATGTGACGGTCAACCTCAGCCATCATGTTCTGAATGATAACGAAAGGCGAGTACTCATGAAGGGCCTCTCATTTGTACCCACGACTAAACCTGATGACTTTGCTACATATATTGACACAATGCGTTTCCAGAGGCAATTAAAATTGGGTGACTTTTTCCAGGGAAAAGTGATGGAAGAAAACAGACACCCTATCAAGAAACCCAGCACGTTCGAACCTCCCACGACCAATTTGAGTATTAAAACGTACACTCACATTATCCAACAGAGATTAAGACAGAGGGAACATGGCCCCACTAGAAATAATATGACAGCAACTGACTGGGAAGCTGTACAATCCCTTAGAAATGACTCTACGATAGTCATACGTCCAGCTGACAAGGGTGGTGCGGTGGTCCTGCAGGATTATCAGGACTACAAAACTGAAATAGACAGGCAACTGGCGGACAGTTCTACCTACAATTCCCTACCTTGTGATCCCACAATTACCTATAAGGTACAGATTGACTCTGTTATTGAACATGCAGCACAAATGAATTGGATAGATTCAACAACTAAAGAATGGTTGACTACAGATAATCCAGTCAGGCCAATACTATATACATTACCTAAGATTCACAAGCAACTGGTACACCCACCGGGATGCCCCATAGTTTCAGCCAGGGGGTCACTTTTACAACCCTTGGCCAAGTTTGTTGAGTCTATGCTACAACCTTTGGTTGTGAACATGCGGTCTTATCTACATGATTCTTCTGCACTTATCACATATCTCACTGAAATGACTGACATACAACCAGGTGATGTGCTTGCCAGTCTTGATGTCACAAGCTTGTACACTATTATACCGCATGAAATGGGGATGGAGATAATCACCAACTGCCTTGAGAGATGCCCCTATGTGGGTCCCCCTACCAGCTTTATTGTTGAACTTCTATCCTTATGTCTTAAACTTAACTATTTTAAATTCGAGAGAAGATTTTATCTTCAGATCATGGGAACAGCCATGGGCTCGAATATGGCACCTGCATTTGCAAATCTTTTCTTGGAGCATGTTGAAGAAAACGTATTCAAGGTGTATGACAACCAACAAGTACAGTTTTACAAGCGCTACATTGATGATATCATTGTAGTCTGGCGAGGAACAATTGAGTCCTTTGGTGAGTGGGTCAAATCCCTGAATGAAATAGGGGGACAGGTACAACTTAAAGAAGTTTCCAGTTACAATGAAGTGGATTTCCTGGATCTAAGAATCTATAAGGTAGGTAACAGACTTGGCACTACTTTATTCAAGAAGACTACCGATAGGAATACACTGTTGCACGCTTCTAGTTACCATCCCAGATCACTCATAAAAGCAATCCCTAAGGCACAGATGCTGATAGTCTTCCGTAACAATACATCGGACGAGAACTAGGAGCTACAATTAAAGGAAATGGAATCAAGATTCTACAACAGAGGATTCAATGGCAGCATTATAAAAGAGGCAAGGTCCCAAGTGGGCATGGAGACAACCAAAAGAGACCACCAGAAGAGGATGAATTTCATCACAGCATACACCCCTAGCACAAGGACACTGAGGGTAACTCTAAAAGAAAAATGGGATATTGTTTAGGCAGACCCATCATTGCCGTACCAGAGCTATGGACCACCCAGAATTGGGTACAAGAGAGGAAGAAACCTAAAAGACATTCTAATGAAAACAGATCGGACTGACAGCTATAACAAGGTCACACCAACTACCAAAAGAGGTTCCTATAAATGTCCAAGCTGTGTAACGTGCAACTCTATGCTGCAATGCAATCAGTTCAGACATCCACACAACAATACAAGCTACAAGATTAAGCACTACCTTACGTGTACCACAAAGTTTGTGGTATACATGCTGAATTGCAGCTGTGGCCTATTTTACATAGGTAAAACCTCAGATGACATCAAAAAAGGATGGCTAACCACAGGAGTGCCATTCGGACGGCAATTGATAAAGGAAAGAGTGATCAGCCGGTGGCCAGACATTTCATGGAGAAGGGTCATTCTGTGGCTGACCTAAGATTCAAGCTCATTGACCACGTACCCCCACTTCCTAGAGGAGGTGATAGGGACACTCGTGTCCTACAGAAAGAGGCTGAGTGGATCATCAAACTGGACACTATACACCCCAGAGGTTTGAATATGGGAATAGACTGGCATTGTTTTTTATGATTTGATTTGACTGTATTCTATTAATTTTCCTGAATGTACTATGTATTCCATATTTTGTAGTTGATGTTTACGTATATGTTAACACCTTATACATCCATCCAGCATTTACCCTCTATGTGGAGTGTCTAGGGGTAATCTATCCTTGGGTCACCAGTGGTACATTATTTTGTATATACAATGCTTGGTTACCTGGCCTGGATACCTATAACATATTTTTTTTGGAGGTTGTAGCTCTGTAGTTCTGGTCTGTATTAGATTCTATTAGTTGTCTCCTGTATGAGATGTAAACAATATGAGTGTTTGATCCACCCTTCTGAGACTCAGTTTTAGTTACCTTGGGTCTGTGTATCATTGGGCACAATCTTGATACTTTTATGTACAACACATATTTGTAGTGGGGCCTGCCCTATTGGGCCAATCAAATTCATCTACTGGGGCTGAGCGCACACACCACTTACGTAGCCACCGATTTTTTCTTTGATTTTGGTCGTCTATATCTGACTGCTATACGTTGGGTCACTTGGTGATCTGAGCTACAGACCTGCACTTAAACTTATGGCTCCTTGATTATGATAGTGGGTTACTTTTTGCGGTATAACAAGTGGGTGTTCAAATTGCTGGCCACATACATTAGGGTCACTGTCCCCGCTACGGTTTCATCATATTAACCTTTTGCCCACTCCTCTAGATGCTCTGATATATGCTTGGGTTATGGACACAGGCTCTCTGCCTTGTCAATCAACCTGCCTTCCCTTAGACGCAACATTTAGCCCAGTATTTATATTTTTTCGACACGTTTGTTGCAACATCATTGACACCTATGTAGGGGCTTGTCTCTTACAGCCTATTAGAATCCCTGCTGGTTTCAATGGGGGCGGACCACTCCAGGCTGATACGCATGCGCACAGTCCATGATATTACGCAGAGGACACTGTAAGCTGTAAGCGCAAATGCGGTCCGGGGCCTGACACTAACACATGGTAGGACACGTCTCTAATAGGCTTCTACACTAATGCTCCTGAATTACATACACGTCCTATGGGTCTTCTCAGACTTAGCCGGTGGTGTACATATGTATATTTAGGATCCCTACACTAGGGGATTAGGTCCTCAGTTGTTCATTAGGACTATAACAATGTTGTCCCTAATTTTTGTGATTTTAACAGTAGATATATATGGATGGTGCGGACGATATATCTCAATGAAATACTTAGATAACGTGCTTTAAATTACGTTAGTAAGTGCATCCCATAGTAGCTAGTTGCGGATTTTCACTTTTACTATTATTTTTTTCATGTTTTTTATTCTTTGCTGTGTATATGATACATTGTTACTGGGTATTTGACTGGATGCTCTGTTATACAGTATATGAACTAAATGTTGTGGTTAGTTGTTTATCTGCTAATTGATCATGAATAGATTCTTAATTGGGTTCTTTGATGTGATTGTTGCTTTGTTCACATTATTTACTTTGTATTTTATGTTTGGTTGCCATGGCAACTGATTTTTGGCGGTTTTTTGCACAAAGGGGAGGGGTTTATATATGTTTAAATGTTTGACTCACTTGTATGTTGTTGGTCTGATGAAGGGGAGCATTCCCTGAAACGTTACCGATTAAACTATTTGTTTAAAACTTAAGTCCAGAGAGTGCTGTTTCCTATTTGCTACATTTCACACACTCTAGCACCCTGGCCCTTGGAGAACTGTTTGTGAGAGTGCAACTGACTCTTTTTGCTTATATATATATATATATATATATATATATATTTGTGCAAAAAATCACATATATATATATATATATATATATATATATATATATAAATATATATGAATAAATAGAACATATTCTTCTATGTAAAGATGATATAATATGAATATTTTAATGTCGGGTTAGCGCACTTAAGAATATTCAATTGGGTTTGCACACAAGTAGGGTGTTATTTTTTTTGTTCATTGACTTCTATGGGGGAATAGGTTATCGTGTGTGCCATATTTAAAGTTTGGCTTGTCAGGTTAGCACGTGAGCGATAACTTTTTACGTTCAACTTGTAATACGAGTGCAACCAGACATGCGCAAAAAGCTCACTTCTACTGCAGTTAACGCTTGATCGTGAGCGTTAAATAATGACCCACTTGTAATCTGACCCTGTATTGGTTCATATGTATCACTCTATTTTCCTGACTCCCTACCTCTAAGTTGCCATGGTTACAGAGATGTCAAGTTTTATGGTTAATTTTTAATCAAAGGGAGGTGTGTTTTTAATGAGATGCTGGTATATCTGTCCATGTGGCTTTACCAATATATGACATTTTTTTTGTTTGTTCCCATCCAAGCAGTATTAAAAGGACAGTCTACACCATTGTTTAAAAAGATAATTCCTTTATTACCCATTCCCCAGTTTGCATAACCAACACAATTATATTAATATACTTTTTACCTCTGTGATAACCTTGTATCTATGCTTCTGCAGACTGACACTTATTTAATTTCTTTTGAAGACTTGCATTTTAGCCAATCTGTGTGGACTCCTCGGTAACTCCATGTGAGAGAGAAAAATGTTATCTTTTTGGCACATATGAACTAACGTCCTCCTAGTTCACCTAGGTTTAGCTTTCAATTAACAATGCCAAGAGAACTAAGCAAAATCCTATACTATAAAAGGCCAAGTGTGTTTATCCGAAGCTGTCATGCGTAGCAGAGACAGCATGAGGACAAACACACCTGGCCTTTGAGTCCCTACCTGATGTGCAGTGCGGACAGAAGTGGGCATGGCTGGGCGTGAACGGGACGTGGCTGGGTGTGAATAGGGCGTGGTCGGGCATGAATGGGGCGGGGCCAGGCGCAGTCGCGCATGCGAGATAGAGGGGAGAGAGATAGAGAGGGGAGAGAGAGAGGCCCGTGTGAACAGGCTTTAGGACTAGTTGATGATAAAATAATAAATTGGAAGTTATTTAAAATTGCATGCCCTATCTGAATCATGAAAGTTTAACTTTGACTAGACTGTCCCTTTCACCATATTCTGCAAAAAATGCTTTAAAAAAAGATTGACTATCAACAAGTATTTTAATAAAATTAAAAATTAAAACATTTGCAGAGCATGGGGGGAGGGTTTGACATAAAACATCATCCAAATTTGACCTAATTATAATCCTTTTTGTGATAGTAACTAAATAACACAGAATTGTGGCACTTAAATTGTACCGTGAAATTGTTTTACCCTTAATGTGTTTCCACTGACTTGTTATAACAGCTGCAGAGTATAAAATGCATGAAAAATTGTTAGTTTATGTTTATTTTTGTATTTTAAATAGCTGATTTTGTTCTTTGAAACCACAACCCATAAAAATAGGTTGAGCCTGCAGGAAAATCATATAGATTTATTTTATCACTTTCTGTACACACAAACACATGCTTCTATGTATTATTTCTGTGAACCAAACCCAATATTTAGGACAATAAAAAATTAACATGTTATTGTTTATCTCTTCTACCTCCTATTGTGAGTGTAAAATGAACTATTTGTAAACAGTTTAATACACTCCAGCAGGTAAAATGGATCATTGCAAAGAAATTAAAGTGGAGAAAATTTAGAGTAAACTTTTTAAAATTTGTTTATTTATTTTCTCCTAGTCCTTTTGTCATGAATGGTTAGTGCATAATTATTAATCAATAATAATATTATTATTATTATTATTATTATTATTATTATTATTATTCTTTATTTATAAAATGCTAAGATATTCTGTAGCACTGTCCGTAAGTACAATTTGTTTAAATAAAACAATAATACAAAACATGTAAGAGACAAGACACAGTTTGACAAACAAATACAGGAAGAATTGATAGCCATATTCCCTTGCTAAATTACAATATAGGGCTCACTTCCATTGAGCCATAATTCCGTTTGCGTGCACTCGCAAACAGATAAATATGCTTTCGGAAGCAATATCGTTTATCGACTGCTTCCAACGGCCCGTTATAACCCAATTTTGGCATCCGGACTCCAGCTGCCGAAAACATTATTGTGTCCCATACAAAGTATAGGAAGCCGCAAATCTTTAAATTATACCCGGTTTGCAGTGCCGGCACAAACCGTAAATACACTTCAGGAGGCTGCCGATACAGTAACAAAAATTACACCCATCTCAACTAGGTCTAAAACACTCTTTGAGACCTTTTTTCCATTGAAATCTAACTCAGCACTTCAAAACCCCTTTATCCGCCATCCACCCCACTTATAATAAATGTATTAACCACTAAAAAGCCATGTCCCCACATCGCAAAGTACCTATTTAAACTATTAACCCCTAATCCACCACCGCCACATCGCAACTTATAATAAATGTATTGACCACTAAACCGCCATGCCCCCACAATGAAAACTATCTATTAAATATATTAACCCCTAATGCGCAATGCCCCCACATCGCAAAGTATCTATTTAAACTATTAACCCCTAACCCACCACCCCCCACAACGCAATCTAGCTATTTAAACTATTAACCTCTAATCTGCCAATAACCCACATCGCAATTAACCTAATCACTAAGCCCCCTAACCTAACAACCCCTAAATTAACCCCATTACATAAATTAAAATAATCCTAACTTGCAATTAAAATAAAAAACTAACATTATTTAAAAAGAAAAAAAATAATTTTAAATTAATCTAAAATTACAAAAAATAAAAAGTCTAACATTATATAAAATAATAAACAAAATGATAAAAAATGTAAAAATTAAACCTAATCCCTAAAAAAAGCCCCCCCAAAATAAAAAAAACGGTGACCGCGGAATTAAAGACCGGTGACCGCGGAACCTTGGAGCCCTATCTGGGGGATAGAGTTAGACCTTTTTTAATTTTTAATTTTTTAGATTAGGGATTTCTGGGAAGTCTTAAAAGAGCTGAATTCCCTTTTAAGGGCAGTAAAAGAGCTGAATGCCCTTTTAAGTGCAATGCCCAAACAAATTCCCCTTTAGGAACAATGGGTAGTTTAGGATTTTATAGTGTTAGGTTTTTTATTTTGGGGGGTTTGGTGGGTGGGTGGTTTTACTGTTAGAGGGGGTCTTTATTTTTTGATAAAAGTCCCCCCCCCCCCCTTTTTTTTAAGGAAAAGAGCTGTTTGATTTAGGGCAATGCCCTACAAATGCCCCTTTAAAGGCTATTGGTAATTTAGTATTAGATTAGGGGGTGTTTTTATTTTGGGTGCCTTTTTATTTTCATAGGGATTAGGGTTATTTTTTTTGATAATTTTGTTTATTATTTTGTAATGTTAGATTTCTTTATTTTCTGTAAGTTTAGCTTAATTTAAACTTATTTTTTTATTTTTAAAGTAATGTTAGTTTTTTTTTATTTTAAATGGACAGTAAAGTCCAAAAAATACCTTTCATGATTCATATAGGGCATGTAATTTTAAACAAATGTCCAATTTACTTGTATCACCGAATTAGCTTTGTTCTCTTGATATTCTTAGTTGAAAGCTAAACCCTAGGAGGTTCATATGCTAATTTCTTAGATCTTGAAGGCCGCCTCTAATATAAATGCAATTTGACAGTTTTTCACCACTAGAGGGCATTAGTTCATGTGTTTTATATAGATAACATTGAGCTCATGCACGTGAATATACTGTGGAGATATACCGAGGAGTGAGCACCGATTGGCTAAAATGCAAGCTTGTCAAAAAAACTGAAATAAGGGGACAGTTTGCAGAGATTTAAATAGAAGGTAATTACAGAAGTAATATGTGTATTATTATAACTGTGTGTGTTATGCAAAACTGGGGAATGTGTCATTAAGGGATTATCTATCTTTAAAACAACAAAAATTATGGTGTTGTCTGTCCCTTTAATTTTAATTTAGTATTATATTAATTTATGTAATAGGGTTAATTTAGGGGGTGTTAGGTTAGGGGGCTTAGTGATTAGTTAATTGCGATGTGGGTTATTGGCGGTTTAGGGGTTAATAGATTTATTAGGTTAATTGGGATGTTGGTTATTGGCGGATTAGGGGTTAATAGTTTAAATAGCTAGATTTGGTTGTGGGGGGATGGCATATTAGGGATTAATGGTTTAAATAGATACTTTGTGATGTGGGGGCATTGCGGATTAGTGGTTAATAGATTTAATAGATAGTTTGCGTTGTGGGGACATTAAGGATTAGGGGTTAATACATTAGTTATTGCATGGGTGTTGCGGTTGAGAGGTAGATATTGCGCATGCGTTAGGTGTTTATACAATTGAGTGTAGTGTAAGGTCGGGATACCATAGCAACCTATTAATGTTTTAGAAATTGGGCATCGGGTGGAAGCGTTTGTCACATTCTGTACCTTTAAGTATTAGTCCTGCCCTCTTCTCACCTTGCCTATAAAGGTGTAACTAACACACCTATACATTGCTTGATTATTGAAGTGCACAGCTACTAGTTATTGCACTTTGAACCTTGCTCTCTAAAAATACTTTCTTTCTACAATTCGTTTGAAGAAGTATATCTGCCTTATCTAAACTTCCTAAGCAGGTTTTGTGAAATTGTAACATATCTGTTACACGGCCTCTACAGTTTACCTGGGCTCCACTGTGACGTCATCCTACAATGCCAGACGCCTACCCTCTGCAAACGAGGTCTCAGCAACTTCACCTCCACACCGGAATTCACTGACCGCTGCTCAGTACAGCTCCTTACTGAACCGCTGCATCAGACGCCACCTCTCTTCCCTCCCCTAAACTCATCCTAACCGCAAGTATTTGCAAAGAGACTGTGTGTTAACAATTCTACTGCTTTCCTCTATGAAAACTGGATATATGTTTATAATAGTGACTAGCTTCTCAGCCTGATTCTCTTGTTATTTCCTCTAACGCTACTTGCTACGCAACCAGCTCAACTTGCTATATGCTTTAACATTATTGCTACTCCTTCTGATCAGTGAACCTCTGACTTAAATTCTATACACTCTGTTATCACAGCCTCAGTAAGCCTTGCCACTCTGCTTCTAAACCTGCTCTCAAACCTGTGTTGCAAACTTAAATCATTCATGACTTTGATAACCAAACCCTGCTCTAACTCGCATCAATTGTATGTTATGCTATAACACATGAAATACTCCAGACTAACCTAGATTACTACATAAAACACTTTATTAAAACCTCTACTTATTAAAGTGTATTCAGTAAAATTGCTTTCTCTTATGGTAATACCTTATGCATTAACTACATATGTTTAAGGATTTAAAGAGACAGCCACAAAACAACAATTTATAACATTCAAGTGTATATTCAGTTTGTTATAGTAGCTCCTGACAGCGTTAACACAACGCTAACTTTTTTTTATGGAAACCTGGTACTAAAATGGAGCCGTAAATTACTTTTAGCTGTCGGTGGCTTCAGTAGCTTATGGCTTCATTTTTAACGGCTCAATGGAAGCGGGTTTTTAGATGGTAATGAGGGTAAGAAACATCTAATTTGGGGACACTTCTGATTAGAATTTTATTTGTTTCAAACAATATCCTAGAGTACAACCTTCTTATCATGAGGCACCAAAATGTTACTAGGCTTGGAAAAATTCCTAATAAGTTAACTGATCATTGCATTGTAACCATTACACTAGGGCTGCACAATTAATCGCATATGCGATTTAAAACCATGATTAATCGATGCAATTTAAAAACCACAAGAGTCGCAATATTTTGCTTTTAAAAAAATCCTCAGAAGTGGCTGTAATGCATTGATTTGTATGTGATTTCTTGCAAACCACCTCCAGCTAGTGGTTGCTTTTAGCACACATTTGTAAAATGGCTGTTTTACTTTCACTTTCTGATCTCAGAGTAGCAGCCGGCCAGCCGATCAATCTAGAAGTCTAAAAGAATAGCCCATGCAGGAATGAAGATGAGGGAAAGCCACTTACTTATATTTCCCCTCTAGGGACGTCTGCACTCTGAAACTTAGGGTATGTAAACATTATGGAACCCCCCACACAATCTCCTGCTCTCTGAGAAACGGCTCAAATACATAGCAGATGCAGTTAACCCTATGACTAAAACTGCAGTCCCCTCTGCTGCTGGGTTAACTTAACTGCATCTACAATGTATTTGATATCAGCAAGGCACAGTATTTCTGAAAAAAGCAGCCCCCCACCCCTACTGCTAGTATGCCTGTATTTGATTCCTGGACAGGAGCAGGGCTCATTTTCAGTCAAATAAAAAAAAAAAAAAAAAGAAGAAGAAAAAAGGGGCAACCAGACATGGACTCCATGCTCAGTGTGCTTAGAGGAATATGGCTACAACTCACTGATGAGGCCCAATGAAGGCCGAAACGATTGTCTGGGGTTGCTGTGTTCCTTGTTCAGAGAGGAATTGCCTGGTATTTTGGCACTGGACTGACCGTAATAGGTGGGATCAGACTAATATACTACAGGAAAGTTCCACTCTGTGAAAAGCATTACTGGGCTAAAAAGTTGCACCCAGGTGGTAAATCGCCATAGAACAGGCTAACAATGGTATTGAGCCAGTTGTTCGTTCCTGTGAGTGCACTTTTCTCTGTATGTATTTAGTCTCCCTATGGGAAAAAGGGGTAACCAGACGTGGACTCCTTGCTCAGTGTGCTTAGAGGAATATGGCTACACCTCACTGATGAGGCCCAATGAAGGCCAAAACGATCATCTGGGGTAACTGTGTTCCTTGTTCAGAGAGGAATTGCCTGGTATTTCGGCGCTGGACTGACCGCAATAGGCGGGATCAGACTGATATACTACAGGAAAGTTCCACTCTGTGAAAAGCATTACTGGGCTAAAAAGTTGCACCCAGCTGGTAAATCGCCATAGAACAGGCTAACAATGGTATTGAGCCAGTTGTTCGTTCCTGTGAGTGCACTTTTCTCTGTCTGTATATATATATATATAATTGTGTGTGTATGTGGCTTACACTGCATCATTTGTTATTCATACCACTGTCCACAGTTAGAATGACTGTCCAAGAAAACATGATAATGTTCTGTGTCATAAGACCTAATAACTGGCTAGTGGCTGCTATTTAATCACATCACAGGCAGCAAATTTTATTTTAACTATTTTTTGTTTTGTATTTTTATGCTCCAAGAGTGTATTGGACGTTGCGAAATATGTACATTAAGATTCTGTAGTGTTAAATAAACTTTAGATTGCAAAATGAAGGTATTATAGTAATTTATAAGAAAATCACAATTAAATCTATTTTTTTTTTTTGCCCATATCGCCCAGCCCTACTTTACACATATTAAAGTACAAGTACAGCCATCTATCATCACCAATAATTGAATAAGGGCCAGAACATTAGTGGAGTGGTAGTTTGCACTCCTGTTCGTGTGTTAACCCTGCTCGACTTTTAGCTTGTTTTTCGTTTGCACGCAAACCTGACAAGCGCAAATAGACAAACTTCAAATATTCCCCCCCCTATAGTCTTCAATGGAGCCCCCAACAAGTCGTACAACCTGATTGCGTTTAACCAACTGGGCTAGACCAACACAAAATATTTATATTTCACATTCCAATGTTCATCACATAGATGAATATGTTCTATTTATTTATTTATTTATATATATATATATATATATATATATATATATATATATATATATATATATATATATATATATATTAGAAAAAGAAAAAATTAAGCCTTATCCAGCACTGCACATGAAGTCTCAAAATTAAATAAGGGTATGAAACTGTGAAACACTCAGAACTAGACTCCAAACACGGTGTCAAGATGCAACAAATACATTTATTAAAATAAACAAAAAAAAAGTGTTCAATATGTAACAAAAGATTTAATACAATTAATCAAACTAGTATAATATTAAGCATGCTGATGCATTTGTTACCCCTCACACAAAGCAAAAAAGCAATTAATTAATTGAGCTAGTAACAGTGCATCCACTGTAAAAAAGCACAGAAGTCTGGTATTAGCAGATAAATTCGTTGTTGCTCTGTATTAAAGCTGTAAAGTTAGTTGCGCTATTACTGTGTTAGTAGAAAATGCACTGAAGCAAAAGCAAATCTCCTCTTGTTATGTGTGATTGACTTGATCATTAAGTAAAGTTCAAGTGGCATAGAGCATAGTAAGATGGTGTTAATAACACTGTCGGGGGCCAATTATATTGCAAAGACCCTGTATTTTAAAGTCCCCACCACTCACTCTAGAATGGAGCGAGCTGAACAATTGCCAGAGGGGCCGAGTGTATCACTCAGCAGGGATCACAAGCCGTCTACTCCTTGTCAGGTGTTGCGCTGACCTTCAGTGCGCTTAAGCCACACGGTAAAATCTAGTTTACCTCAATTCTGATACGAGTCGATTCTTCACCCCAGTGTTAAGCAAAACAACCACTGCTCACCACATGCCATAAGGATGTCCTCCTTCAAAGTACTAAAAGATCCGGTCACAGGTAACTTCCCAAATCAGAATGCTGTAATTCCAAACAGCATAGAAATCGGCAGCAAGCCGAGTTAACTGTTGCTACACGTGTTTCACCCTACGTCACAGAGGGCTTTCTCAAGCTTATTGAATATCCGGTATAGGAATACAGCTGTTATTTAAACACTAAGCCACAGGTGAAATAAAACAGACTATAAATTGCACATCTTTAAACTACACATACTATTACCATTTTGTCCAAACATACAAATACAGTATAAACTATTAATGCTTTTGACAACCGTGTTATGGCAATGAAAATCAAAATAAAATATATTTGTAATAAAATTGTAAAGTTCAACATAAATAATATAAGAATAAAGATATATATACCAAAATACTAACTTCCTAAAGAGGAGAATAATTCACCTGTAAAACTATATATGTACAATATCTATACTTAGATGTATAATGATTGGTTGCTAAATCTAAACCATATCTAAATTTATTTAAACTCCTACAGCAAGGAAAATAATTGTC